>NC_069502.1:808133560-808268654 GCF_027579735.1 Bombina bombina | reverse complement strand
GGTGAAGGTTCGCACAAAAACAGCTGCATCAATCGGCCCCTAGGTCTCCACTTGCGCTAACAATAGAGTGCCACTTGTAATCTGGCCCAAAATATATTTGATTATTTGTTACATTACGCCATCTGATACTGCATGGAGAAAATTGTTAGGAATAAAATATCTAACCATAAAAATATTAGTTAAATTATAAACTAACACAAAACTCTCATATATTATTAAATATAATTAAAAAAACAAATACTTGCATATGATCCTATATAAACAAAATATAATAAAAAAAATAAATACATTAAGAACTGAAAACAACACAAATTGAGCTTAGCAGTTACTGCCAAATGATCATTAATAAAAAGATGTTCACTTGACAGTTATAAAATTCAGCAAATCCCTTATATAAATGAAGTATTCCCAGTGGTCTTTTATATATTTATATATTGATCATAAGATAGCGGCTTCTTTAGAGTCTATAGAGCCCTGATATATAACCAGTACTTGACACAGACACAGGACAAAACATTCAAAATGGTTTCCTATACCTCTATGTATTGTGTGTGTGTGTGTGTGTGTGTGTGTGTATTATGTGTGTGTGTGTGTGTATTATGTGTGTGTGTATTATGTGCAAAAAGTCTGATTTTTAAACATATCTACCCAAGCCTTGCAAGAAAATACAGAACTTATCTCAGCTGTGCCCCTGCTTTGCAAAAAGTCTGATTTTTAAACATATCTACCCAAGCCTTGCAAGAAAATACAGAACTTATCTCAGCTGTGCCCCTGCTTTGCAAAAAGTCTGATTTTTAAACATATCTACCCAAGCCTTGCAAGAAAATACAGAACTTATCTCAGCTGTGCCCCTGCTTTGCAAAAAGTCTGATTTTTAAACATATCTACCCAAGCCTTGCAAGAAAATACAGAACTTATCTCAGCTGTGCCCCTGCTTTGCAAAAAGTCTGATTTTTAAACATATCTACCCAAGCCTTGCAAGAAAATACAGAACTTATCTCAGCTGTGCCCCTGCTTTGCAAAAAGTCTGATTTTTAAACATATCTACCCAAGCCTTGCAAGAAAATACAGAACTTATCTCAGCTGTGCCCCTGCTTTGCAAAAAGTCTGATTTTTAAACATATCTACCCAAGCCTTGCAAGAAAATACAGAACTTATCTCAGCTGTGCCCCTGCTTTGCAAAAAGTCTGATTTTTAAACATATCTACCCAAGCCTTGCAAGAAAATACAGAACTTATCTCAGCTGTGCCCCTGCTTTGCAAAAAGTCTGATTTTTAAACATATCTACCCAAGCCTTGCAAGAAAATACAGAACTTATCTCAGCTGTGCCCCTGCTTTGCAAAAAGTCTGATTTTTAAACATATCTACCCAAGCCTTGCAAGAAATACAGAAATTATCTCAGCTGTGCCCCTGCTTTGAAAAAAGTCTGATTTTTAAACATATCTACCCCAAGCCCTGCAAGAAAATACAGAACTTATCTCTGCTGTGCCCCCTGCTTTGCAAAAAGTCTGATTTTTAAACATATCTACCCCAAGCCTTGCGAGAAAATACAGAACTTATCTCAGCTGTGCCCCTGCTTTGCAAAAAGTCTGATTTTTAAACATATCTACCCAAGCCTTGCAAGAAAATACAGAACTTATCTCAGCTGTGCCCCTGCCTTTGCAAAAGTCTGATTTTTAAACATATCTACCCAAGCCTTGCAAGAAAATACAGAAATTATCTCAGCTGTGCCCCTGCTTTGCAAAAAGTCTGATTTTTAAACATATCTACCCAAGCCTTGCAAGAAAATACAGAACTTATCTCAGCTGTGCCCCTGCTTTGCAAAAAGTCTGATTTTTAAACATATCTACCCAAGCCTTGCAAGAAAATACAGAACTTATCTCAGCTGTGCCCCTGCTTTGCAAAAAGTCTGATTTTTAAACATATCTGCCCAAGCCTTGCAAGAAAATACAGAACTTATCTCAGCTGTGCCCCTGCTTTGCAAAAAGTCTGATTTTTAAACATATCTACCCAAGCCTTGCAAGAAAATACAGAACTTATCTCAGCTGTGCCCCTGCTTTGCAAAAAGGTAGATCCTGCAAGATAGTTATATCATTATATTTAACCTACCCTGTTATTTTCTGATGTGTGTATTGTTATATGTATTGGCTATTTATTGCTTTGTTTTTATGATTTAAAATGCATATTTTATTACCATTATGTCTGACCATTATGTTAAAAGTTAGTTTAATCAGCTAAGGCCATGTATCTTTTTGGACCTTTAATGGTTTTATTCCCCTACATGAATACCTCTGTGTTATCTCTGTTAATTTTAACTTTCCCTGTGTTTTTGCTTTTATGACCCTTAGCTCAAATGTTCATAGTATTCCTCCCCATTCCTTAAATGTTTGCAGCCCAATCTGACGCTAATTTATCTCTCTCCTTTAGGTCTGATTTTTAAACATATCTACCCAAGCCTTGCAAGAAAATACAGAACTTATCTCAGCTGTGCCCCTGCTTTGCAAAAAGGTAGATCCTGCAAGATAGTTATATCATTATATTTAACCTACCCTGTTATTTTCTGATGTGTGTATTGTTATATGTAATTGGCTATTTATTGCTTTGTTTTTATGATTTAAAATGCATATATTTATTACCATTATGTCTGACCATTATGTTAAAAGTTAGTTTAATCAGCTAAGGCCATGTATCTTTTTTTGACTTTAATGGTTTTATTCCCCTACATGAATACCTCTGTGTTATCTCTGTAATTTTAACTTTCCTGTGTTTTTGCTTTTATGACCCTTAGCTCAAATGTTCATAGATATTCCCTCCCCATTCCTCTAAATGTTTGCAGCCCAATCTGACGCTAATTTATCTCTCTCCTTTAGTCTGATTTTTAAACATATCTACCCAAGCCTTGCATAGAAAATACAGAACTTATCTCAGCTGTGCCCCTGCCTTTGCAAAAAGTCTGATTTTTTAAACATATCTACCAAGCCTTGCAAGAAAATACAGAACTTATCTCAGCTGTGCCCCTGCTTTGCAAAAAGTCTGATTTTTAAACATATCTACCCATGCTTGCAAGAAAATACAGAACTTATCTCAGCTGTGCCCCTGCTTTGCAAAAAGTCTGATTTTTAAACATATCTACCAAGCCTTGCATGAAAATTCAGAACTTATCTCAGCTGTGCCCCTGCCTTTGCAAAAGTCTGATTTTTAAACATATCTACCCAAAGCCTTGCAAGAAAATACAGACTTATCTCAGCTGTGCCCCTGCTTTGCAAAAAGTCTGATTTTTAAACATATCTACCCAAGCCTTGCAAGAAAATACAGAACTTATCTCAGACTGTGCCCCTGCTTGCAAAAAGTCTGATTTTTAAACATATCTACCCAAGCCTTGCAAGAAAATACAGAACTTATCTCAGCTGGTGCACCTGCTTTGCAAAAAGTCTGATTTTTAAACATATCTACCCAAGCCTTGCAAGAAAATACAGAACTTATCTCAAGCTGTGCCCCTGCTTTGCAAAAAGTCTGATTTTTTAAACATATCTACCCAGCCTTGCAAGAAAATACAGAACTTATCTCAGCTGTGCCCCTGCTTTGCAAAAAGTCTGATTTTTAAACATATCTACCCAAGCCTTGCAAGAAAATACAGAAATTATCTCAGCTGTGCCCCTGCTTTGCAAAAAGTCTGATTTTTAAACATATCTACCCAAGCCTGCAAGAAAATACAGAACTTATCTCAGCTGTGCCCCTGCTTTGCAAAAAGTCTGATTTTTAAACATATCTACCCAAGCCTTGCAAGAAAATACAGAACTTATCTCAGCTGTGCCCCTGCTTTGCAAAAAAGTCTGATTTTTAAACATATCTATACCCAAGCCTTGCAAGAAAATACAGAACTTATCTCAGCTGTGCCCCTGCTTTGCAAAAGTCTGATTTTTAAACATATCTACCCAAGCCTTGCAAGAAAATACAGAACTTATCTCAGCTGTGCCCCTGCTTTGCAAAAAGTCTGATTTTTAAACATATCTACCCAAGCCTTGCAAGAAAATACAGAACTTATCTCAGCTGTGCCCCTGCTTTGCAAAAAGTCTGATTTTTAAACATATCTACCCAAGCCTTGCAAGAAAATACAGAACTTATCTCAGCTGTGCCCCTGCTTTGCAAAAAGTCTGATTTTTAAACATATCTACCCAAGCCTTGCAAGAAAATACAGAACTTATCTCAGCTGTGCCCCTGCTTTGCAAAAAGTCTGATTTTTAAACATATCTACCCAAGCCTTGCAAGAAAATACAGAACTTATCTCAGCTGTGCCCCTGCTTTGCAAAAAGTCTGATTTTTAAACATATCTACCCAAGCCTTGCAAGAAAATACAGAACTTATCTCAGCTGTGCCCCTGCTTTGCAAAAAGTCTGATTTTTAAACATATCTACCCAAGCCTTGCAAGAAAATACAGAACTTATCTCAGCTGTGCCCCTGCTTTGCAAAAAGGTAGATCCTGCAAGATAGTTATATCATTATATTTAACCTACCCTGTTATTTTCTGATGTGTGTATTGTTATATGTATTGGCTATTTATTGTTTTGTTTTTATGATTTAAAATGCATATTTTATTACCATTATGTCTGACCATTATGTTAAAAGTTAGTTTAATCAGCTAAGGCCATGTATCTTTTTTGGACTTTAATGGTTTTATTCCCCTACATGAATACCTCTGTGTTATCTCTGTAATTTTAACTTTCCCTGTGTTTTTGCTTTTATGACCCTTAGCTCAAATGTTCATAGATATTCCCTCCCCATTCCTCTAAATGTTTGCAGCCCAATCTGACGCTAATTTATCTCTCTCCTTTAGTCTGATTTTTAAACATATCTACCCAAGCCTTGCAAGAAAATACAGAACTTATCTCAGCTGTGCCCCTGCTTTGCAAAAAGGTAGATCCTGCAAGATAGTTATATCATTATATTTAACCTACCCTGTTATTTTCTGATGTGTGTATTGTTATATGTATTGGCTATTTATTGTTTTGTTTTTATGATTTAAAATGCATATTTTATTACCATTATGTCTGACCATTATGTTAAAAGTTAGTTTAATCAGCTAAGGCCATGTATCTTTTTTGGACTTTAATGGTTTTATTCCCCTACATGAATACCTCTGTGTTATCTCTGTAATTTTAACTTTCCCTGTGTTTTTGCTTTTATGACCCTTAGCTCAAATGTTCATAGATATTCCCTCCCCATTCCTCTAAATGTTTGCAGCCCAATCTGACGCTAATTTATCTCTCTCCTTTAGTCTGATTTTTAAACATATCTACCCAAGCCTTGCAAGAAAATACAGAACTTATCTCAGCTGTGCCCCTGCTTTGCAAAAAGTCTGATTTTTAAACATATCTACCCAAGCCTTGCAAGAAATTACAGAACTTATCTCAGCTGTGCCCCTGCTTTGCAAAAAGGTAGATCCTGCAAGATAGTTATATCATTATATTTAACCTACCCTGTTATTTTCTGATGTGTGTATTGTTATATGTATTGGCTATTTATTGTTTTGTTTTTATGATTTAAAATGCATATTTTATTACCATTATGTCTGACCATTATGTTAAAAGTTAGTTTAATCAGCTAAGGCCATGTATCTTTTTTGGACTTTAATGGTTTTATTCCCCTACATGAATACCTCTGTGTTATCTCTGTAATTTTAACTTTCCCTGTGTTTTTGCTTTTATGACCCTTAGCTCAAATGTTCATAGATATTCCCTCCCCATTCCTCTAAATGTTTGCAGCCCAATCTGACGCTAATTTATCTCTCTCCTTTAGCCTGATTTTTAAACATATCTACCCAAGCCTTGCAAGAAAATACAGAACTTATCTCAGCTGTGCCCCTGCTTTGCAAAAAGTCTGATTTTTAAACATATCTACCCAAGCCTTGCAAGAAAATACAGAACTTATCTCAGCTGTGCCCCTGCTTTGCAAAAGGTAGATCCTGCAAGATAGTTATATCATTATATTTAACCTACCCTGTTATTTTCTGATGTGTGTATTGTTATATGTATTGGCTATTTATTGTTTTGTTTTTATGATTTAAAATGCATATTTTATTACCATTATGTCTGACCATTATGTTAAAAGTTAGTTTAATCAGCTAAGGCCATGTATCTTTTTTGGACTTTAATGGTTTTATTCCCCTACATGAATACCTCTGTGTTATCTCTGTAATTTTAACTTTCCCTGTGTTTTTGCTTTTATGACCCTTAGCTCAAATGTTCATAGATATTCCCTCCCCATTCCTCTAAATGTTTGCAGCCCAATCTGACGCTAATTTATCTCTCTCCTTTAGTCTGATTTTTAAACATATCTACCCAAGCCTTGCAAGAAAATACAGAACTTATCTCAGCTGTGCCCCTGCTTTGCAAAAAGTCTGATTTTTAAACATATCTACCCAAGCCTTGCAAGAAAATACAGAACTTATCTCAGCTGTGCCCCTGCTTTGCAAAAAGTCTGATTTTTAAACATATCTACCCAAGCCTTGCAAGAAAATACAGAACTTATCTCAGCTGTGCCCCTGCTTTGCAAAAAGTCTGATTTTTAAACATATCTACCCAAGCCTTGCAAGAAAATACAGAACTTATCTCAGCTGTGCCCCTGCTTTGCAAAAAGTCTGATTTTTAAACATATCTACCCAAGCCTTGCAAGAAAATACAGAACTTATCTCAGCTGTGCCCCTGCTTTGCAAAAAGTCTGATTTTTAAACATATCTACCCCAAGCCTTGCAAGAAAATACAGAACTTATCTCAGCTGTGCCCCTGCTTTGCAAAAAGGTAGATCCTGCAAGATAGTTATATCATTATATTTAACCTACCCTGTTATTTTCTGATGTGTGTATTGTTATATGTATTGGCTATTTATTGTTTTGTTTTTATGATTTAAAATGCATATTTTATTACCATTATGTCTGACCATTATGTTAAAAGTTAGTTTAATCAGCTAAGGCCATGTATCTTTTTTGGACTTTAATGGTTTTATTCCCCTACATGAATACCTCTGTGTTATCTCTGTAATTTTAACTTTCCCTGTGTTTTTGCTTTTATGACCCTTAGCTCAAATGTTCATAGATATTCCCTCCCCATTCCTCTAAATGTTTGCAGCCCAATCTGACGCTAATTTATCTCTCTCCTTTAGTCTGATTTTTAAACATATCTACCCAAGCCTTGCAAGAAAATACAGAACTTATCTCAGCTGTGCCCCTGCTTTGCAAAAAGGTAGATCCTGCAAGATAGTTATATCATTATATTTAACCTACCCTGTTATTTTCTGATGTGTGTATTGTTATATGTATTGGCTATTTATTGTTTTGTTTTTATGATTTAAAATGCATATTTTATTACCATTATGTCTGACCATTATGTTAAAAGTTAGTTTAATCAGCTAAGGCCATGTATCTTTTTTGGACTTTAATGGTTTTATTCCCCTACATGAATACCTCTGTGTTATCTCTGTAATTTTAACTTTCCCTGTGTTTTTGCTTTTATGACCCTTAGCTCAAATGTTCATAGATATTCCCTCCCCATTCCTCTAAATGTTTGCAGCCCAATCTGACGCTAATTTATCTCTCTCCTTTAGTCTGATTTTTAAACATATCTACCCAAGCCTTGCAAGAAAATACAGAACTTATCTCAGCTGTGCCCCTGCTTTGCAAAAAGTCTGATTTTTAAACATATCTACCCAAGCCTTGCAAGAAAATACAGAACTTATCTCAGCTGTGCCCCTGCTTTGCAAAAAGGTAGATCCTGCAAGATAGTTATATCATTATATTTAACCTACCCTGTTATTTTCTGATGTGTGTATTGTTATATGTATTGGCTATTTATTGTTTTGTTTTTATGATTTAAAATGCATATTTTATTACCATTATGTCTGACCATTATGTTAAAAGTTAGTTTAATCAGCTAAGGCCATGTATCTTTTTTGGACTTTAATGGTTTTATTCCCCTACATGAATACCTCTGTGTTATCTCTGTAATTTTAACTTTCCCTGTGTTTTTGCTTTTATGACCCTTAGCTCAAATGTTCATAGATATTCCCTCCCCATTCCTCTAAATGTTTGCAGCCCAATCTGACGCTAATTTATCTCTCTCCTTTAGTCTGATTTTTAAACATATCTACCCAAGCCTTGCAAGAAAATACAGAACTTATCTCAGCTGTGCCCCTGCTTTGCAAAAAGGTAGATCCTGCAAGATAGTTATATCATTATATTTAACCTACCCTGTTATTTTCTGATGTGTGTATTGTTATATGTATTGGCTATTTATTGTTTTGTTTTTATGATTTAAAATGCATATTTTATTACCATTATGTCTGACCATTATGTTAAAAGTTAGTTTAATCAGCTAAGGCCATGTATCTTTTTTGGACTTTAATGGTTTTATTCCCCTACATGAATACCTCTGTGTTATCTCTGTAATTTTAACTTTCCCTGTGTTTTTGCTTTTATGACCCTTAGCTCAAATGTTCATAGATATTCCCTCCCCATTCCTCTAAATGTTTGCAGCCCAATCTGACGCTAATTTATCTCTCTCCTTTAGTCTGATTTTTAAACATATCTACCCAAGCCTTGCAAGAAAATACAGAACTTATCTCAGCTGTGCCCCTGCTTTGCAAAAAGTCTGATTTTTAAACATATCTACCCAAGCCTTGCAAGAAAATACAGAACTTATCTCAGCTGTGCCCCTGCTTTGCAAAAAGGTAGATCCTGCAAGATAGTTATATCATTATATTTAACCTACCCTGTTATTTTCTGATGTGTGTATTGTTATATGTATTGGCTATTTATTGTTTTGTTTTTATGATTTAAAATGCATATTTTATTACCATTATGTCTGACCATTATGTTAAAAGTTAGTTTAATCAGCTAAGGCCATGTATCTTTTTTGGACTTTAATGGTTTTATTCCCCTACATGAATACCTCTGTGTTATCTCTGTAATTTTAACTTTCCCTGTGTTTTTGCTTTTATGACCCTTAGCTCAAATGTTCATAGATATTCCCTCCCCATTCCTCTAAATGTTTGCAGCCCAATCTGACGCTAATTTATCTCTCTCCTTTAGTCTGATTTTTAAACATATCTACCCAAGCCTTGCAAGAAAATACAGAACTTATCTCAGCTGTGCCCCTGCTTTGCAAAAAGTCTGATTTTTAAACATATCTACCCAAGCCTTGCAA
The DNA here is from genome assembly GCF_027579735.1 of Bombina bombina. Lineage (NCBI taxonomy): Eukaryota > Metazoa > Chordata > Amphibia > Anura > Bombinatoridae > Bombina > Bombina bombina. The sequence continues at coordinate 808,259,457 of NC_069502.1, read as the reverse complement.
GAAAATACAGAACTTATCTCAGCTGTGCCCCTGCTTTGCAAAAAGGTAGATCCTGCAAGATAGTTATATCATTATATTTAACCTACCCTGTTATTTTCTGATGTGTGTATTGTTATATGTATTGGCTATTTATTGTTTTGTTTTTATGATTTAAAATGCATATTTTATTACCATTATGTCTGACCATTATGTTAAAAGTTAGTTTAATCAGCTAAGGCCATGTATCTTTTTTGGACTTTAATGGTTTTATTCCCCTACATGAATACCTCTGTGTTATCTCTGTAATTTTAACTTTCCCTGTGTTTTTGCTTTTATGACCCTTAGCTCAAATGTTCATAGATATTCCCTCCCCATTCCTCTAAATGTTTGCAGCCCAATCTGACGCTAATTTATCTCTCTCCTTTAGTCTGATTTTTAAACATATCTACCCAAGCCTTGCAAGAAAATACAGAACTTATCTCAGCTGTGCCCCTGCTTTGCAAAAAGGTAGATCCTGCAAGATAGTTATATCATTATATTTAACCTACCCTGTTATTTTCTGATGTGTGTATTGTTATATGTATTGGCTATTTATTGTTTTGTTTTTATGATTTAAAATGCATATTTTATTACCATTATGTCTGACCATTATGTTAAAAGTTAGTTTAATCAGCTAAGGCCATGTATCTTTTTTGGACTTTAATGGTTTTATTCCCCTACATGAATACCTCTGTGTTATCTCTGTAATTTTAACTTTCCCTGTGTTTTTGCTTTTATGACCCTTAGCTCAAATGTTCATAGATATTCCCTCCCCATTCCTCTAAATGTTTGCAGCCCAATCTGACGCTAATTTATCTCTCTCCTTTAGTCTGATTTTTAAACATATCTACCCAAGCCTTGCAAGAAAATACAGAACTTATCTCAGCTGTGCCCCTGCTTTGCAAAAAGTCTGATTTTTAAACATATCTACCCAAGCCTTGCAAGAAAATACAGAACTTATCTCAGCTGTGCCCCTGCTTTGCAAAAAGGTAGATCCTGCAAGATAGTTATATCATTATATTTAACCTACCCTGTTATTTTCTGATGTGTGTATTGTTATATGTATTGGCTATTTATTGTTTTGTTTTTATGATTTAAAATGCATATTTTATTACCATTATGTCTGACCATTATGTTAAAAGTTAGTTTAATCAGCTAAGGCCATGTATCTTTTTTGGACTTTAATGGTTTTATTCCCCTACATGAATACCTCTGTGTTATCTCTGTAATTTTAACTTTCCCTGTGTTTTTGCTTTTATGACCCTTAGCTCAAATGTTCATAGATATTCCCTCCCCATTCCTCTAAATGTTTGCAGCCCAATCTGACGCTAATTTATCTCTCTCCTTTAGTCTGATTTTTAAACATATCTACCCAAGCCTTGCAAGAAAATACAGAACTTATCTCAGCTGTGCCCCTGCTTTGCAAAAAGTCTGATTTTTAAACATATCTACCCAAGCCTTGCAAGAAAATACAGAACTTATCTCAGCTGTGCCCCTGCTTTGCAAAAAGGTAGATCCTGCAAGATAGTTATATCATTATATTTAACCTACCCTGTTATTTTCTGATGTGTGTATTGTTATATGTATTGGCTATTTATTGTTTTGTTTTTATGATTTAAAATGCATATTTTATTACCATTATGTCTGACCATTATGTTAAAAGTTAGTTTAATCAGCTAAGGCCATGTATCTTTTTTGGACTTTAATGGTTTTATTCCCCTACATGAATACCTCTGTGTTATCTCTGTAATTTTAACTTTCCCTGTGTTTTTGCTTTTATGACCCTTAGCTCAAATGTTCATAGATATTCCCTCCCCATTCCTCTAAATGTTTGCAGCCCAATCTGACGCTAATTTATCTCTCTCCTTTAGTCTGATTTTTAAACATATCTACCCAAGCCTTGCAAGAAAATACAGAACTTATCTCAGCTGTGCCCCTGCTTTGCAAAAAGTCTGATTTTTAAACATATCTACCCAAGCCTTGCAAGAAAATACAGAACTTATCTCAGCTGTGCCCCTGCTTTGCAAAAAGGTAGATCCTGCAAGATAGTTATATCATTATATTTAACCTACCCTGTTATTTTCTGATGTGTGTATTGTTATATGTATTGGCTATTTATTGTTTTGTTTTTATGATTTAAAATGCATATTTTATTACCATTATGTCTGACCATTATGTTAAAAGTTAGTTTAATCAGCTAAGGCCATGTATCTTTTTTGGACTTTAATGGTTTTATTCCCCTACATGAATACCTCTGTGTTATCTCTGTAATTTTAACTTTCCCTGTGTTTTTGCTTTTATGACCCTTAGCTCAAATGTTCATAGATATTCCCTCCCCATTCCTCTAAATGTTTGCAGCCCAATCTGACGCTAATTTATCTCTCTCCTTTAGTCTGATTTTTAAACATATCTACCCAAGCCTTGCAAGAAAATACAGAACTTATCTCAGCTGTGCCCCTGCTTTGCAAAAAGTCTGATTTTTAAACATATCTACCCAAGCCTTGCAAGAAAATACAGAACTTATCTCAGCTGTGCCCCTGCTTTGCAAAAAGGTAGATCCTGCAAGATAGTTATATCATTATATTTAACCTACCCTGTTATTTTCTGATGTGTGTATTGTTATATGTATTGGCTATTTATTGTTTTGTTTTTATGATTTAAAATGCATATTTTATTACCATTATGTCTGACCATTATGTTAAAAGTTAGTTTAATCAGCTAAGGCCATGTATCTTTTTTGGACTTTAATGGTTTTATTCCCCTACATGAATACCTCTGTGTTATCTCTGTAATTTTAACTTTCCCTGTGTTTTTGCTTTTATGACCCTTAGCTCAAATGTTCATAGATATTCCCTCCCCATTCCTCTAAATGTTTGCAGCCCAATCTGACGCTAATTTATCTCTCTCCTTTAGTCTGATTTTTAAACATATCTACCCAAGCCTTGCAAGAAAATACAGAACTTATCTCAGCTGTGCCCCTGCTTTGCAAAAAGTCTGATTTTTAAACATATCTACCCAAGCCTTGCAAGAAAATACAGAACTTATCTCAGCTGTGCCCCTGCTTTGCAAAAAGGTAGATCCTGCAAGATAGTTATATCATTATATTTAACCTACCCTGTTATTTTCTGATGTGTGTATTGTTATATGTATTGGCTATTTATTGTTTTGTTTTTATGATTTAAAATGCATATTTTATTACCATTATGTCTGACCATTATGTTAAAAGTTAGTTTAATCAGCTAAGGCCATGTATCTTTTTTGGACTTTAATGGTTTTATTCCCCTACATGAATACCTCTGTGTTATCTCTGTAATTTTAACTTTCCCTGTGTTTTTGCTTTTATGACCCTTAGCTCAAATGTTCATAGATATTCCCTCCCCATTCCTCTAAATGTTTGCAGCCCAATCTGACGCTAATTTATCTCTCTCCTTTAGTCTGATTTTTAAACATATCTACCCAAGCCTTGCAAGAAAATACAGAACTTATCTCAGCTGTGCCCCTGCTTTGCAAAAAGTCTGATTTTTAAACATATCTACCCAAGCCTTGCAAGAAAATACAGAACTTATCTCAGCTGTGCCCCTGCTTTGCAAAAAGGTAGATCCTGCAAGATAGTTATATCATTATATTTAACCTACCCTGTTATTTTCTGATGTGTGTATTGTTATATGTATTGGCTATTTATTGTTTTGTTTTTATGATTTAAAATGCATATTTTATTACCATTATGTCTGACCATTATGTTAAAAGTTAGTTTAATCAGCTAAGGCCATGTATCTTTTTTGGACTTTAATGGTTTTATTCCCCTACATGAATACCTCTGTGTTATCTCTGTAATTTTAACTTTCCCTGTGTTTTTGCTTTTATGACCCTTAGCTCAAATGTTCATAGATATTCCCTCCCCATTCCTCTAAATGTTTGCAGCCCAATCTGACGCTAATTTATCTCTCTCCTTTAGTCTGATTTTTAAACATATCTACCCAAGCCTTGCAAGAAAATACAGAACTTATCTCAGCTGTGCCCCTGCTTTGCAAAAAGGTAGATCCTGCAAGATAGTTATATCATTATATTTAACCTACCCTGTTATTTTCTGATGTGTGTATTGTTATATGTATTGGCTATTTATTGTTTTGTTTTTATGATTTAAAATGCATATTTTATTACCATTATGTCTGACCATTATGTTAAAAGTTAGTTTAATCAGCTAAGGCCATGTATCTTTTTTGGACTTTAATGGTTTTATTCCCCTACATGAATACCTCTGTGTTATCTCTGTAATTTTAACTTTCCCTGTGTTTTTGCTTTTATGACCCTTAGCTCAAATGTTCATAGATATTCCCTCCCCATTCCTCTAAATGTTTGCAGCCCAATCTGACGCTAATTTATCTCTCTCCTTTAGTCTGATTTTTAAACATATCTACCCAAGCCTTGCAAGAAAATACAGAACTTATCTCAGCTGTGCCCCTGCTTTGCAAAAAGGTAGATCCTGCAAGATAGTTATATCATTATATTTAACCTACCCTGTTATTTTCTGATGTGTGTATTGTTATATGTATTGGCTATTTATTGTTTTGTTTTTATGATTTAAAATGCATATTTTATTACCATTATGTCTGACCATTATGTTAAAAGTTAGTTTAATCAGCTAAGGCCATGTATCTTTTTTGGACTTTAATGGTTTTATTCCCCTACATGAATACCTCTGTGTTATCTCTGTAATTTTAACTTTCCCTGTGTTTTTGCTTTTATGACCCTTAGCTCAAATGTTCATAGATATTCCCTCCCCATTCCTCTAAATGTTTGCAGCCCAATCTGACGCTAATTTATCTCTCTCCTTTAGTCTGATTTTTAAACATATCTACCCAAGCCTTGCAAGAAAATACAGAACTTATCTCAGCTGTGCCCCTGCTTTGCAAAAAGGTAGATCCTGCAAGATAGTTATATCATTATATTTAACCTACCCTGTTATTTTCTGATGTGTGTATTGTTATATGTATTGGCTATTTATTGTTTTGTTTTTATGATTTAAAATGCATATTTTATTACCATTATGTCTGACCATTATGTTAAAAGTTAGTTTAATCAGCTAAGGCCATGTATCTTTTTTGGACTTTAATGGTTTTATTCCCCTACATGAATACCTCTGTGTTATCTCTGTAATTTTAACTTTCCCTGTGTTTTTGCTTTTATGACCCTTAGCTCAAATGTTCATAGATATTCCCTCCCCATTCCTCTAAATGTTTGCAGCCCAATCTGACGCTAATTTATCTCTCTCCTTTAGTCTGATTTTTAAACATATCTACCCAAGCCTTGCAAGAAAATACAGAACTTATCTCAGCTGTGCCCCTGCTTTGCAAAAAGGTAGATCCTGCAAGATAGTTATATCATTATATTTAACCTACCCTGTTATTTTCTGATGTGTGTATTGTTATATGTATTGGCTATTTATTGTTTTGTTTTTATGATTTAAAATGCATATTTTATTACCATTATGTCTGACCATTATGTTAAAAGTTAGTTTAATCAGCTAAGGCCATGTATCTTTTTTGGACTTTAATGGTTTTATTCCCCTACATGAATACCTCTGTGTTATCTCTGTAATTTTAACTTTCCCTGTGTTTTTGCTTTTATGACCCTTAGCTCAAATGTTCATAGATATTCCCTCCCCATTCCTCTAAATGTTTGCAGCCCAATCTGACGCTAATTTATCTCTCTCCTTTAGTCTGATTTTTAAACATATCTACCCAAGCCTTGCAAGAAAATACAGAACTTATCTCAGCTGTGCCCCTGCTTTGCAAAAAGGTAGATCCTGCAAGATAGTTATATCATTATATTTAACCTACCCTGTTATTTTCTGATGTGTGTATTGTTATATGTATTGGCTATTTATTGTTTTGTTTTTATGATTTAAAATGCATATTTTATTACCATTATGTCTGACCATTATGTTAAAAGTTAGTTTAATCAGCTAAGGCCATGTATCTTTTTTGGACTTTAATGGTTTTATTCCCCTACATGAATACCTCTGTGTTATCTCTGTAATTTTAACTTTCCCTGTGTTTTTGCTTTTATGACCCTTAGCTCAAATGTTCATAGATATTCCCTCCCCATTCCTCTAAATGTTTGCAGCCCAATCTGACGCTAATTTATCTCTCTCCTTTAGTCTGATTTTTAAACATATCTACCCAAGCCTTGCAAGAAAATACAGAACTTATCTCAGCTGTGCCCCTGCTTTGCAAAAAGGTAGATCCTGCAAGATAGTTATATCATTATATTTAACCTACCCTGTTATTTTCTGATGTGTGTATTGTTATATGTATTGGCTATTTATTGTTTTGTTTTTATGATTTAAAATGCATATTTTATTACCATTATGTCTGACCATTATGTTAAAAGTTAGTTTAATCAGCTAAGGCCATGTATCTTTTTTGGACTTTAATGGTTTTATTCCCCTACATGAATACCTCTGTGTTATCTCTGTAATTTTAACTTTCCCTGTGTTTTTGCTTTTATGACCCTTAGCTCAAATGTTCATAGATATTCCCTCCCCATTCCTCTAAATGTTTGCAGCCCAATCTGACGCTAATTTATCTCTCTCCTTTAGTCTGATTTTTAAACATATCTACCCAAGCCTTGCAAGAAAATACAGAACTTATCTCAGCTGTGCCCCTGCTTTGCAAAAAGGTAGATCCTGCAAGATAGTTATATCATTATATTTAACCTACCCTGTTATTTTCTGATGTGTGTATTGTTATATGTATTGGCTATTTATTGTTTTGTTTTTATGATTTAAAATGCATATTTTATTACCATTATGTCTGACCATTATGTTAAAAGTTAGTTTAATCAGCTAAGGCCATGTATCTTTTTTGGACTTTAATGGTTTTATTCCCCTACATGAATACCTCTGTGTTATCTCTGTAATTTTAACTTTCCCTGTGTTTTTGCTTTTATGACCCTTAGCTCAAATGTTCATAGATATTCCCTCCCCATTCCTCTAAATGTTTGCAGCCCAATCTGACGCTAATTTATCTCTCTCCTTTAGTCTGATTTTTAAACATATCTACCCAAGCCTTGCAAGAAAATACAGAACTTATCTCAGCTGTGCCCCTGCTTTGCAAAAAGGTAGATCCTGCAAGATAGTTTCCCTCCCACCCTGCCCCTCACCCCACCCACCCCAGGCTCATTTCTTCCTTTATAGATAGTCTCCCACACTTATTTCATTCTCCTTAAATGACAGCTGCAACCACTGATCAGCACATCCTTCCTTCTACTTAACCCTATAGAATAAATACCCTCTCTTCCTACATATAGCTATATATCACACATCAATAGTGTATATACTTTTCATTTTTATTTTTTATCTACACACCTCATACCACTAACATGAATCCAAATATATCCTTACTGTTATTCATGATAACCCTTTTCTCACTCCAATTTGGTTCACATAATAACCGCCATAAGCACACACCTCAAACTGGAAAACAAATTATCATACATCATGGCCTGCTCTGTTGCTGTAACTTATCTGCTGAGTGCTGGTGGAGGGTTATAAAAAATAACCCTCCTACCCCCACCTCACAATATTATAAAGTATCACATTCACTATATGGCCAATCAAAAATGATTTCCAAATTCCTATTCCTTATGTTACTTGCCCTTGCAAATGACGTAGAGTCTAACCCTGGTCCCCTAACAAATTCCATTCCTAGCCTTCCAGCTAAGAAAGGCCTCTCCTTTGTGCACTGTAATATCCGCAGCTTACTACCGAAAATTGATGCACTGCAAGCTTGGTGTTTACAATACAAACCCAAAATCATTGTGATCTCTGAATCGTGGCTAACCCGCAAAATACCTGACTCTGCCATTGCAATACATGGATATTCATGCCATAGAAATGATAGAGCAAAGAGAGGAGGTGGCATTGTAATTTATGTTGACAATTCCACAAAGTTCACCCCCTTACAAAAATCTAGCTCTCCTGCCACCTTTGATTTCCTTTCTGGCAAAATTGAGATCCCGTGCAGTAAATCAATCATTGTTGCAGGAATCTACCGCCCACCAAGCTCCCCTGTGCATTCCATTTCGGACATAGCACAGCTCCTTAGTGAATCCATAACTCAAAACCCAAAAAGTGAAATTTTGGTTTTTGGAGATTTTAACATCGATTGGCTGAATCCAAAAAATAACAGTTGTCGCTCGCTGTTTAAATCTTTGCATCTAACGCAATTAATCTCCTCCCCAACTCGCATAAACATCAAAAGCCATAATCATACCCTGCTCGACTGGATTCTCTCCACTTCTCCCAACCGAATCCAGGAGGCAGGTGTTCTCCCTAACAATTTCAGTGACCACTGCTTAGTGTACTGCGTGCGCAAAATAAAGGCAACTAAATCCTCTCCCAAGGTTACAATCACCAGGTCCTTCAAAAAATGTAATCTTCAATCATTTCTAAATGACATCAAGAACCTCCCCTGGCACAGATTAAACCTAATCCCAGATCTAGACTCTGCAGTTGAATTCTTTCAGTCTGAACTCCTACAAGTTTGGAATTTACATGCACCGCTGCGTAAGGTGAGAGTAAAAGGAGCACACTTGAATTGGATCACAGCTGACCTCATTCAAATGTACCAATTTCGGGATTCATTGTGGTCAAAGTTCAAGCATACTGGCTCTATGAATGATCACTGTGTATATAGAAAATGGCGAAATATATGTACTAAACAAACAAAATTGGCTAAGGCGCAATATTTCTGTGAAAATCTGAACAATAATATATGTAACCCTAGAAAGTTTTGGAAACTCATAAATAACTTACAAAATCCACCAATCCACTCCCAACCCTCTACTGTCAATGTGGATAACCAAAACCTGCAACTCCCCTTAGAAGTAGCAAATGCCTTTAACAATTATTTTGTAGGATGCTCCACCACCCTGATTGACAAACTAATAAATGGCACGCATCCTGAAGCTACAAATGTGGATCAGGCCCCACTAAAACAGCAAAGACCCAATATAGAAAAGTTCAATTTTAGACCTGTACCCTTCAATGTCATTAAGAAACACCTCGATAATCTAAAAATGAAAAACCAGTCAGGACCTGATCAAATCCCAGCAATGCTGTTGAAGCTCAGTGCGCCGGCAATTGCTAAGCCTGTTGCAACCCTAATTAACAAATCCTTGGTGTCTGGATACATACCCAAACTCTGGAAAACTGCAAGAGTAGTGCCTATTCATAAAAGTGGGGAGTTAACCTTGGTTTCTAACTATCGTCCTATATCACTGCTCCCTGTATTGTCAAAAATCCTAGAAAAATGCGTCCATACGCAATTATGCGAGTATTACCAACTTTCTAACTATCTGACCCCTGATCAATCAGGTTTCAGACCGAATCACTCCACTACAACTGCCCTCCTAAAAGTTTGCAACGACATCCAAACTGCCATGGAACAAGGAGACCTAACTGGAGCTATTTTCCTTGATTTTGCAAAGGCTTTTGACACAGTGGACCATGACCTACTACTTCTCAAACTAAAAAACTCTGGTATTGCTGATCACCCGTTAACCTGGTTTAAATCATATGTATCGGATCGATCACAATATGTCTCTGTCTCTAACATTGACTCCCTCCCTCTCCCAGTCACGTGTGGTGTTCCCCAAGGTTCCATTCTCGGCCCCCTACTATTCACATTATTTATAAATGATTTGCCTAATGTCTGCAAATCCTCAACTGTACACATGTACGCAGACGACACGGTAATCTATGCAAACAAATCTGATCTGCTGCAGCTTGAAACAGTGCTCCAAGACCAGTTCACAGAGGTAGAAAAGTGGATCTCGAAAAACAAACTCTTCCTAAACACTGACAAAACGGTCACAATGATCTTTGGAATGGGACCTAAAATACATAAATTACAAAATTCCCATCTTCGCATCAAAACAAAATCCAATTGCACGCTGACCGCAGTCCACTCTTTTAAATACTTAGGTATGTTGTTAGACCCCAATCTATCTTTTGGACTCCACATAGAAAAAATTGCCTCTAAACTTTATCCAAAACTAGGTGCCCTGTACAGAAACAAATCTTGCCTCAGCCCTACAGTAAAGGAAAAGATTGTACAGCAAATGCTGATGCCTATCTTGGATTATGGGGACATAGTATATGCACCTGCTCCGCAAACTCACCTTAATAAACTAAATACGTTATATAACTCGCTCTGCCGCTTTGTGCTACAATGTAACTACAGGACCCACCATTGTGACATGCTAAAAGAACTAAACTGGCTGTCGCTAGAATCCAGACGCACCCTCCATCTTTCCTGCCTTGTCTTTAAGAGCCTTTCTGGGAAGCTCCCACCCTACCTGAGCAGAATGCTCTCCCCTGCTATTCCCACCTCCTATAACCTCCGATCCAATAACAGCACATTATTTAGCTTGCCTCAATACAAAAAAAAAGCAGCTCGATCCTCCTTTTCCTACAGAGCGCCACAATTATGGAATGACCTCCCTCACACTTTAAAAACTTCCCCAAGCCTAAAATCCTTTAAGAGATCCCTCTATACATATCTCAAAACAGAATGCTCCTGTCATGGATAAATATTTCATACCTGCTCTATGTTAAATGTTTGCATATAATGTGTATTTTTATTATTGTTTTTGTATTTTATTGTACCCTATTGTATCAATGCAATGTTTTGTGATCCCAGGACATACTTGAAAACGAGAGAAATCTCAATGTATCCTTCCTGGTAAAATATTTTATAAATAAATAAATTACATTAAAGTGACAGTGTTGTTGAATGTAAAATTAATTTTATAAGATCTTGTATCTTCCTTAGGTATCTCAAAACATTATTTGCTAAATTATTTTAATTTTTACATTTATAAATGGTAGGTCATTTAACTTTATATTTTTCACATCCTAGTTATTGGATGCCAGGTTAATCGATTTGATTTTCTAGTGGAGTCATTTAACTATAGTTAATAATATTATGTAGTTTTTAAAATCTTACCTCTTGGGTTAGACATCACATATCTATATATAATTTTCATTCCCCTTTAGTTTATTTTGACAATGTTAAATCAACATTACAAATGTTTTGGTCCTTAAAGGGACATTCACAAAGTATATTGTGTATTGATTTTAAAATAATTCATAAAATAATTTAAACATATTTAGAAAGTACTATAGAATTACATTCAGTCTTTAAATATACTTAGTAAAAAAAAATCAATGCACATATCTTAGTCAATTACATAAGTTATCTATGTGCAACCAACAATCAGCATCAAAATAGCCTATGTACATATGTATTTAATCCAAAAATATATATAATTACAATCTAATGATTGAATACCAAAACATATTAAGTTGTTCAAATATTATAATCTTATCCAAAATGCATACATAACATATAGCTTAATGTCCCTCTAAGCTGAAGACTCCGAAATACCTCCTTTACAATATATATTTCAGTCAGTGTGTAAAACAATCCAGAAGTTAATCTAAATGTTATATACTCATATGTTATACTAATTTATCAAAAGGAAGGTGCCTAGGGTTCTGATATTTCAAGCATTATTGTGAAATGTTTATTTAAAGGGACATGAACTAAAAATATACTTAAAGGGAGACAGTTAAAAAATTAATGATTTATACATTCTGAATGAGTATTCTATTTTAAGCAACTTTAAAAATTGTCTCATATTATGAATGCTCCTTGTGATGTTGCTATAATTACTTTAAAAATAAGGCATTAAATAGATAATTTATTAGCTTCAGTACTCTGGACTGAACTTGGTTTTTTGTGGTGGATTCATTTATCCAACAATCATCAAGGACAACCCAGGTTTTTTGAAACAATTGTCCGTAATCTCAAATCATTATTGATTTGCAAAGAAAGATAACAAGATAATTGTTAACATTTGAGAATCGGATTAAATTATAACGTTGATTAACATTTCATGCTCAATCTGAATCACCAACGCTAAATTTGTTTGGACAGTGTCCCTTTAAGAGATTTAAAGAGTGTATTTACTTCTCTTCCTATCTTGACATACTTTGCTTGAAAAGCATATCGAGATAGGCTCAGTAGATCAAGATTGGTGGATGCACATAGATGCCTTATGTGATTGTCTCAACCATGTGCATTTAAATTTTTTCTGTTGAGGATATCTAAATACTAAGATAAATTGATTTACATTTTAAAGTCTAAACAATCTTCTATCTCTACAGATCATTTGATACAATTGTTTGTTTGTAATGTCTATTTAAAAATAAAGACGCCATTGCACAATAACATATATGAGCACTTCAGACAAATACAAGCTCGAGGTTTATTTACTAATAACAAACAAACCTGTAGTTTAACATTTATAAACAGATTATCCAAGTGAATGACCTTATAACCTGAATTTGAACATTCAGAAATATTGCGTGGGAAACGCATCTTGAAACACCAGATTAGCATCTTTAAACATTAAAGTCTAATGTCACGCAATAGCACACAATCAATGTGCATTATGAAATAAATTTAATAGAGCAATATCAATACTTCACAATAAGTCAATAAATGGATTTTATGAACAATAAAGACATACAATATTAAATGTGTATTTGTATTAAAGAAACAGACCGTTATTAAACCGAGAAATGTCTAAAACATTAATAATGTGACAGTATTAGATGTTAAATAGAATTTAATCATTAATATTTAACGGATCACGGATATTAAATCTGCGTCACACATATCCGCATGACAGGCCCATGAGTTACAAATAAGTCTACATGAAAAATGAAGTTACAGCACCACCATGAGGTATGTGTAAGGAAGTTACTAAGATATGAAACATTAAGGAACGTTCATCACACAAACACAACTTGAGTCAGGATGGTCTCACAGACATTCTAACAATATTTCAAACTTTTATCCAATCAGATGTACAGATAACTTGTCCCATGGTGCATCTCATGTTTACTTCACCATATAAAAGTCCATTACACGTTGCCATCTTTGTCAGTTCTCTAATGCCTGCAGGCAGTTTATATTATTATTATAATATATTTATTGGACAACCCAGCAGGCATGTCAGCTCCCAGGTTCACCAAGGAGGAGAGCGCTGCACTGGTCCACGCCGTCAAGGACTTTTATCCCCAGCTGTTTGGGAACAAGAGGAGGTTGACAGATGCGCCTGTTAAGAAGGCCCTCTGGGAGTCTATCACCAATGCGGTTAGATTGGTGTGTGACGTCCAGAGGACCCAGGATCAGATCATGAGGAGATTCGGAGATATGAGGTTGCGGTTAACCAAAAAAGTCAACCTCATAAGGGACTGGGTACAAGCCCGTAAAAGAGGTGGCAAAAGAGAGGCCCCGCGGAAACTGTACCTACTCCCTTATGAGGTGACTTTATGCGAGCTCCTCAATCTCCGGGTCCCCAAAAGATTCAGATCCTCGCCATCCTCGGCCTCCTCTTCTTCCCTCCCAGCTGCAGGATCTGAAAGTCCTGACGCGGGGGCCAGGGCAGCTGCTTCTCCGTCCGGTGGCCTGGGAGGAGATGGAGAATCTGAACCAGGTAATTATCCAACTTCATATAATATCTTTTTTTTTTTTTTTTTTAATCAATAAATGTGTATATAGTCAGATACTAAACCTATACAGATCTCACAACATACACTACATATGATGTTTAGATATCTGATTTTAGATTAGTGACACATGAAATAGGAATGATGTGTCTTGCGCTCTACAGAATATGCTTCACAGAGCGAAAATGGAATTGCGCATACACGTTAACATGGCTTTGCTGTAAGTGGCATTGCTTTATACATGTTGGTCAAATGACGGATGCGTAATTCCGCTTTGAATCATTGCGCAATGATCGCGAAAATGGAATTGCGCATACACGTTAACATGGCTTTGCTGTAAGTGGCATTGCTTTATACATGTTGGTCAAATGACGGATGCGTAATTCCGCTTTGAATCATTGCGCAATGATCGTGAAAATGGAATTGCGCATACACGTTAACATGGCTTTGCTGTAAGTGGCATTGCTTTATACATGTTGGTCAAATGACGGATGCGTAATTCCGCTTTGAATCATTGCGCAATGATCGCGAAAATGGAATTGCGCATACACGTTAACATGGCTTTGCTGTAAGTGGCATTGCTTTATACATGTTGGTCAAATGACGGATGCGTAATTCCGCTTTGAATCATTGCGCAATGATCGCGAAAATGGAATTGCGCATACACGTTAACATGGCTTTGCTGTAAGTGGCATTGCTTTATACATGTTGGTCAAAATGAAATGTGAATTATTATATATGTGAAGAATACAGTATTCTTATTTTCAATATTATACATAATAAAAAAAGAAGAATCCAAATAAATTATAACATATGCACATCAATTGATGAGAATGAAATAACACCAAAAAATAATTAAAGCTACAGTAAACAACACAACTGATTGAAAATAAGAGTACAGGATATATTTATCATGAATTGAATTGAGGAAACAATTAACTCATGGGACTACCAAAGGATTAATAGTTTTAAATTGATTTGCTAATAATGTAAAGATTTTAAACATGGCATGATTTGTATTAATGATATGCAATCCTCATTTAATATATTACAGATATGGATGTTGCTGCTGGATCCTTAAGGCAGGGCTTGTCACAGTATGGTATGTCTCATTTTAATTGACATTTGTCTTAGAAACATGGACAGAACATTACATACTAAATCCACATTGTTCAATATTTATATGTAATGTCCCTTTAATAGATGAAAATTAAATAATTCTTTGGATATCCTTAAATAACATATTAGATTTGAATTGCATGCTCAATCCCATTCATTACATCAACATATGGAGTAGAGAATTCATTAACACCAACATTGTCAAATCAATATAATTTTATATTAAAGGGATACTAATCTACAATTATTAATGTTGTCATTCAGATAGAGTATGCAATATTAATAAACATTTAAATATAATACTATCATCATATGTGAAATATTCTATTGCTAAATGTATTTTAAAATCAAGAATGTACGTTTATCTGCATCTCAATTTTGGTTGAACAACCTGGGTTTTTATTGATGATTGGTGGATATCTTCAACAAACAATATTTATTGAATACAATATTGCTTATCTGCCTTTAAGATTAAAATGTAGCAACATTCAAATTATAATAGGAGTCAATGTTAAATCATTTTGAACAGTTTGAACAGAGAAATCAATGATTTAAATTAATCATGTCAGTGTCCCTTTAATAAACAATAGATTCATTCATCTTTACATTCTTTGGATTAAACAATATTGATATATAATTCACATATTCACTGTTGGAGTTACTTTATAGATATCAGCATACTCTAACAGCACCATGATTACATATTTGTAGTAATCAATTTGGTTTTGTATTGTGATAAATATGTGGTGTGTCCTAAACAAGATTACTGTACATTGCACAAATGGCTCGATGTGCCACATGTGTTTGTTTAGATTTGTCAACAGCTGCTCTTCAAAATGTGGTTTGTTTGTATTCTTTTAAGAACATTGATCAATGGGTATATTTAGATATGCAATAGCATCGTATGAGATGAGTTTGATGTCTAATATAGTCTGAAATTAAACATATGTTCAATACATCATTTTTAACAGAATCCCCTTGATTCAATCAAGCATTTTCTGTTTTAATGACTGCTCTATTCTTCACATTTTCAAGTTGATTAATCTTAAAATTCGATACAGATGTGATTTAGTGATATCCCAA
The DNA here is from genome assembly GCF_027579735.1 of Bombina bombina. Taxonomy (NCBI): domain Eukaryota; kingdom Metazoa; phylum Chordata; class Amphibia; order Anura; family Bombinatoridae; genus Bombina; species Bombina bombina. The sequence goes on along the minus strand of NC_069502.1, from coordinate 808,243,652 downwards.
ATGTGTTTCCTAATATATATCTATATCATTCATAGAGAGAGTTGGTGTGGTGAGCCCACAGGAATCCAGCAGTGACATAGAGCCGCCTTTGCGGTCTCCTGGTAAGTCCATTGACTCATTTATATGTCATTGAAGGTGTATTGGTAATCAATATTATGAGCATGATTCTGATGAAGCATAACATTTGAAACAAACATATAATTTTCTCTTCTGATTATATATTAATTTTCTTTTAATATTGAAAGATTAATAATTAAAACTTTATTAGTCTACACATTTGTTATTCAGAAGATGTATAGCATATGTTTGTTTCCATGTTCATTTTTGACAACAGTCATCAAGTGATACACACATGAGAAATCTTAAATGTTCTATGTACTATGCTTTTATGATTTTTAAATTAATACAAACAATACATCGAAAATATGAATCATTGAGAATAACACATCTAATGTAATTTGTATGCTCCATCAAAATGATATTAAATCATAACTTTGGGTGTGTATATCTTTAATGCAACATTGATGTGTGTCTTTGAACAACAGTAACATATGTTATAATATCTGTTCTTAACGTGTACACAACATGTTATGTTTTACAGAGATTGATTTAACATATGTGACGGAGGAGGAAGAGGCTTCCTTGGAGTCTAATGGTATGTGAAATATATCTATCATGTTTCCAACATGTTGCTTTATTTGAAATCATTTCATTGAAGACATTCAAAGTCTACAGCTTTTGCACTTTAAAAAGGAATATTATTTGTCTGTTCAAATACACTACTGCCCCCTTTCTATATCAGGCAGCATGATTTTTTTTTTAAATGTATAATTCATGCCATCATTATGTCACATGCATATTCCAGGCCAAAACACAATAATAATGTTATAATTGTACAGACAGTAATTGATATTCATCTGAGTGCCTATATGCATACCATATCCTCATTTCATAATTGTTTACAAATTCAAACACACTTCTAAGTATATAGAAAACATAATCAATTTGAAATGCGTTGATTTGATTTCATGATGTATGAGATGTTAATATATATTTATTAAATTTTCAGATGGATCCACCACTTCTGGTCATCTGGTTTCTGCCCCTGCCCAGTCCCCTGACCAGTCACAGACCCCTGCCCATGCCCAGACCCCTGCCCATGCCCAGACCCCTGCCCATGCCCAAACCCAGACCCCTGCTTATGCCCAGACCACTGCCCATGCCCAGACTCCTGCCCATGCCCAGACCCCTGCCGGCCCTTCCCATTTATCATTTCCTGCCCCTCCCAAAAAACTCCCCTACAACCCCCTTTGCCGCTCTCCCCGTATTATGGCCCGTACAGCTGCCCAGACCCCAACTCCCCACTCCCCAGCTGTACGGCCTACCCCGGAGCATCAGCTCATCCTTCCCCAAGCCAATCCCATCCCTCCCCAAGCCAATCCCATCCCTCCCCCCTGTCTCAACCTTCATTGTCCTGAGTGTCGGATTGTTCTTCCCAGGCACAGCTGTAAGTATCATTCAAAATCAACATTATAAGATACTTAAAGGTACACTGAAGGAAAATATTTTCTATTATGATTCAAATAGAGCATGCAATGTTAATCAAATTTATAATTTACTACTCTTATGAATTATTCTTCATTCTCTTGATATCTTTATTGAAACAAAGAAATGCCTATAATTATTTTAAAAAATAAAATAATTGTGGACATCATTTCTTTATTGTTGGATGAATGTATCCATCAACCAGCAGGGACAAACAAAGTTGATAAACAAATATGGCCTGCCCTAAAAACCGACATTCTTGCATTCAAAATCTAGCTATAGAATTCAAACATTTAAAGAATATGTGTAATTTTTAAATATTTGTAATGTCATGCTCTATCTGAATCAGTCAATTAAATATTTAGGTTCAGTGTCCCTTTAATTGGATATCACTACATATACCAATCACCACTACTTGGATCCAACAATTAATGTACAAATGTTTATACATGATGTGACAAAACCAATCTCGCCACTGTACATTGGAGGGCCTGTTATGGAACATTCTTTGGGCTGGAGGTACATGGGCTTAAGGATACCCAGAGACTGCATGGAAATATGGAATTTTATATGCTGGACACCCCATGTACTTTCATAACTCTGTCTTATGTCTATGTCACCCTGTATCCATAAATACAGGATGGGTACAGGGTGTGAGTGCCCCTTGTGGGAGCAATTGTGACTCTATAAGCCAAGTGGGCATAAAAGACTTTATAGCTAATAAGAACTGTTCCTATATTCAGTAATAAGATGTATTCTATGTATGTTTCAGATCTGATTGTGTCTCAGGAGTCTGTCTGGGTAAACTGATTGTGTCCTTGTGTGATTATGTTAACTAGACTGCCCAACATCAGATTGTCTGAGTAAACGTTCTTCCCTAGTTAATTAACTTAATATGTTAATCTGTTTTACCTGTGAATAGACAATTGTTTGATGCATTGTTCATATGTTTGCTTTACTGTTAAACCAATGCCCTTTGTAACCTGAAGCCAGGGTGTATAAATCTGTGTGCTGCCTTCAAATAAAGCATATATTCTGTTTAAACCTGAAAACTGGCTGGTTTGTGAATTGCTGATTCCCTATGCAGGACGTTGTTCCCTGGTATTAACCCTTGGTACACTGTTGGTACCGTAACATTGGTGGCAGCGGTGGGATGAACCTTATCGCCCAGAAGAGCAACTACACAAGCCAGTAACCTCAGGAAGAGGGGGATTATTACAATACTGACTAAGATGGAAAAGAGAAAAGTAAATTTTGCAGCTTTTAAAAACTTCCTGGAAACAGAAGGAGAGATTGATGGGTACCTTGCGGATTTTGAGAGGCAATGTGCACTACACAAGGTACCCGCAGAGGACTGGGTCACGATATTATCTGGAAAATTATCCGGCCGGGCCAGAGAGGCTTTTCGGGCCATTCCAGATGAGGAAGTCAGGGATTATAATACTGTAAAAGAGGCTCTGCTCTCCAGGTATGCGGTTACACCGGAGGCATACCGGAGACGGTTCAGAGACACTGTTAAATTAGCTGGAGATTCCTACCTTGAGTGGGCATGTAAGGTGCACCGCACAGCAGCTCACTGGATAGCGGGGTGCCAAGCCATATCTGGGGAAGAGGTGCTGCAGCTATTCCTGTTGGAACATTGCTTCGACAAGTTACCCGCAGGAGTTCGAGAGTGGGTTCGGGACCGTAAACCCTCCACCCTGCAGGAAGCGGCTCGCTTGGCAGATGAGTATACGGATGCCCGCAAACTGGACACTGCTACCACTAAGCCCCCTGCTAGAGTGGAGTACAGACCCCCAGTCACCCCAGCAGCTGCCAGTTACCAAACCCCGGCGCACCGCTATACCACACGGCCTCCGGCCACGAACTACCCTCAGAGAGCCCGGTTCAATTTGCGGTGCTACTCACAACCTATTCGGTGCTTTAGATGTAAGCAACTAGGGCACAAAAGACCAGAGTGTCCCCTAAACGCAGCGAACCAAGCGCAGTCCTGGAGAAGACCCGCCGGCGGAATCCCACGTAATCCTCAGCCTACGGCCCGCTACGTAGAGGCGCAAGAATGCTGGAGCATCTTACATGAGGCAGACCTTGTGCAAGCTGCCCATCGGAATAACCGGCAACTGGTTAAAGTGAATGGGAAGAAGGTCAGTGGTCTACGGGATACTGGTGCTACCATGACCTTGCTTCAAAAGAACTTGGTGTCTGAGAAACAGTACACGGGAGACACTGTGGCTGTGAGGTTAGCAGGGGGCGATGTGTTCAGCCTACCTGTTGCCAGGGTACATTTGGATTGGGGAGTGGGCGCTAGACCTGTGAATGTGGGGGTCAAGAAGGACTTACCTGCTGATGTTCTTCTTGGAAATGACTTGGCCCCCCTTGTTTCTGCCTACGCTCCTATGGGTCCCGCTGATGTTAACTCTGTGACTACCCGTGCCCAGATCCATGCAGCAGAGACTGACCCACCTGCTGCTAAGCCCCAGGACGATGAGCTCAGTAAATCTCTATCCGCTATTGATATGTGGAGGTCCCGTTACAATGCGCTGATGAAGGAGAAGAGGAGCGCAGAGGAAAAAGCACGTTTAGAACGTGAATCTCTGCTAGACAAGCTGCACCGACAGACTGCAGAAAACACCAGCTTGAGAGTGGGACATGAAACCTTAAAGACAAACTTAGCGACACTTGAGGAGAAGCTGACGCTGGCTCATAGTGAGGTGCAGCAACTCAAGGGCACCCTATGTCAGTATGAAGGGATTGTGGATACCTATAAAGAGCAGGTACAGAAAACTCGTAAAGAAGCTGATGGGATTTTGAAGGACTGTTTGGCCCTGGTCTGGGCACTGAGGAATTTGAACCCTTGTTTGTATGGACAGGAATTCTCTCTCATAACGGGAATCCAGATGGATTGTCCCAGCAAACTGACATGCCTACCAGGCGCTCTGGTGGTATATGGCACATTATATACCCTGGACAGCCGAGCATGACAAACCAGAGGGAGAGGAGTTTGATGGTCCTGGCTTGTTATGGGAGTCCTTTGCAGAGCCTGACTTTGGGAGCCCAGACTCCATTCCCCAGCGGCAGGCTGCGTTACAAGGGGTAGGGACAGTTGGTCCTGTCCCCCAGCAACACGGCTGTTTAGCCAAAGGGGAGACGAATGGTCTCCCCCTCCAGCAGCACAGCTATGTATCCAAAGGGGAGACAGTCGGTCTCCCCCTCCAGCAACCAGGCTCCCACCAGGCTACTTCCATGGTAGTGCTGGCACCCGGGCAGAGTACAGCTGGTCTCTGCCCACCTCGCAACCCACCAATTCAGCGTACCAGTCCCCCACACAGCTGTGGTGAGGTACCTGGACATGGACAAGTTTTCCCCGTACTCAGGTGTAGTAACCATTTATTGTGGGTGGGCTGTACTACTAATTGTGTTTTATGGGTGGGTTGCTGGACTAACCAGGGCACTGACCGGCAGGAGGTCAGATACCCTGTTAGTCTGTTTGGAAAAGGGGAGAGATGTGACAAAACCAATCTCGCCACTGTACATTGGAGGGCCTGTTATGGAACATTCTTTGGGCTGGAGGTACATGGGCTTAAGGATACCCAGAGACTGCATGGAAATATGGAATTTTATATGCTGGACACCCCATGTACTTTCATAACTCTGTCTTATGTCTATGTCACCCTGTATCCATAAATACAGGATGGGTACAGGGTGTGAGTGCCCCTTGTGGGAGCAATTGTGACTCTATAAGCCAAGTGGGCATAAAAGACTTTATAGCTAATAAGAACTGTTCCTATATTCAGTAATAAGATGTATTCTATGTATGTTTCAGATCTGATTGTGTCTCAGGAGTCTGTCTGGGTAAACTGATTGTGTCCTTGTGTGATTATGTTAACTAGACTGCCCAACATCAGATTGTCTGAGTAAACGTTCTTCCCTAGTTAATTAACTTAATATGTTAATCTGTTTTACCTGTGAATAGACAATTGTTTGATGCATTGTTCATATGTTTGCTTTACTGTTAAACCAATGCCCTTTGTAACCTGAAGCCAGGGTGTATAAATCTGTGTGCTGCCTTCAAATAAAGCATATATTCTGTTTAAACCTGAAAACTGGCTGGTTTGTGAATTGCTGATTCCCTATGCAGGACGTTGTTCCCTGGTATTAACCCTTGGTACACTGTTGGTACCGTAACAATTATCTCTTGTCTAACCCAGTGGGAATGTAATTTCTTCAGGTTGCTATGTTTACACAGCTTGTCCTCAATGCCAAAATGTTTAAGGATAGGTGTGCCTACCACAGTATAATTAAAATATTTAAATTGCTAATGTAAGTACAATGTAAATCCTTTAACAAGATTTTATACACTCAAGCTGTATAAGTGGATCATCTAAAACCAATTAAAGGGGACAACATGTTTGAATAAACTGTCCCTTTAAAGATTTCGGTCTGTCTGAATAACATAATTCATGTGTAAAGAATAAATTTAAACTAATTGATGTAAAGAATGATTTGTCTTTATGATGACAATGTATCTTTTCTATTTTTTTCGTCTGTTGTGTAATTATCATTAATATTTAATTTATTCTTTATTTTAGGCTGTGACTCAGCATGGCTCATGCTAGAAGGTATAGCAAGAGTAGAGCAGGCCGTGTTTAGGAACGCAGCTGTCCTGAGAGGGATGAACGACACCATGCAGGCCCAGCTCCGGGTTCAGGACTTGACTCTGCGTGAAATTATGCGATTAAGTTCAAGGCCTGAATCTGGAGCTGGACATGCACAGGACGATGAAGAGGATGACCAGTAAGTGGAGGATCTGGAGATGCTCCAAGGTGGCAGATAAGAATCCTCCGTCCACATGTTGATGTTTTTTTTTATTGTTGCCATTTGGCCTTTTTAAAAGTTTATTGTTGTGCCTGTTGCACTCTATTACCTTGTCATATGTCTCCAATGGGGCTATGGTGGCCCTTGGCAACTCTCTTCATGGACTGTGATGCACTGTGTTACCTTGTCATATGTCTCCAATGGGGCTATGGTGGCCCTTGGCAACTCTCTTCATGGACTGTGATGCACTGTGTTACCTTGTCATATGTCTCCAATGGGGCTATGGTGGCCCTTGGCAACTCTCTTCATGGACTGTGATGCACTCTTTTACCTTGTCATATGTCTCCAATGGGGCTATGGTGGCCCTTGGCAACTCTCTTCATGGACTGTGATGCACTGTGTTACCTTGTCATATGTCTCCAATGGGGCTATGGTGGCCCTTGGTAACTCTCTTCATGGACTGTGATGCACTGTGTTACCTTGTCATATGTCTCCAATGGGGCTATGGTGGCCCTTGGTAACTCTCTTCATGGACTGTGATGCACTCTTTTACCTTGTCATATGTCTCCAATGGGGCTATGGTGGCCCTTGGCAACTCTCTTCATGGACTGTGATGCACTGTGTTACCTTGTCATATGTCTCCAATGGGGCTATGGTGGCCCTTGGCAACTCTCTTAATGGACTGTGATGCACTCTGTTACCTTGTCATATGTCTCCAATGGGGCTATGGTGGCCCTTGGTAACTCTCTTCATGGACTGTGATGCACTGTGTTACCTTGTCATATGTCTCCAATGGGGCTATGGTGGCCCTTGGTAACTCTCTTCATGGACTGTGATGCACTCTTTTACCTTGTCATATGTCTCCAATGGGGCTATGGTGGCCCTTGGCAACTCTCTTCATGGACTGTGATGCACTGTGTTACCTTGTCATATGTCTCCAATGGGGCTATGGTGGCCCTTGGCAACTCTCTTCATGGACTGTGATGCACTCTGTTACCTTGTCATATGGCTCAAATATTCCTTATTTTTACAAGATTATTTCTAAACGTTGTTGATGTTTTCTTACATACTAATAAAAGACATGTAATTGCACGATTCTTTGTCCTCATTCTTCATGTTATTTTTTTAAAGCTCTAGTTTATCTTGTTGATCCTTAAAGGGACCTACCAAAAATATTTTTTTATAAAAAATCATATATGTAAGACAATTGTAAATGACTTTAAGATTAACATCTCCAATGTAATCTTATTATTTGTCTTTATATTTTTTTCTCTTAGCTTTATCATTGCATGATTATGATTAGCATAGTAATTGTTTTATATATGTATATATAGATTGTTATTTGTGTATATATGTATATTTCAATTTTCACATCCATGTGTGTATTTAGAAACTCTGCATGAATTGATGCACCTTTAACAAATGATCTGAGGATTGATACAATGATATAATCCCTGTAAATTGTTCATTTTATTGAAATAGTATTGTCTATGTGTATCCTCTTTTTAAAAACAAAATAATGTCCCTTTAAGGGATGGTGAGCACAATTGTTAATGAATGTATTTCCATTTCTAAAGCGTTTTTGTCCTTTTTACATGAACAAGGACATATAATCTTATTAATAAACAATCTTATTGTAATGTTGACAGCACATGTATTTCATTTTCTATTCTATCTTATTGTAAAAGTGTAACCAAATAAATCTCTGTGTGTAATGCAAATATTTTAGATGATGAATATTTTTGGAAAAATATGTTAACAAAATAATTCTACTCCCATATATGGCTATAGGTAGGCTGACCATATTTAAACTTGAATAAATGACACGTTTAATCAATCCATGTATCATTATTGTTATTCCAAAACTATCAAAACATATCTTAAAACATCAATGGCATATGTATTTCTCATGTGTATCTTTTAAATGTTAAAGATATACACCATAGCTATAGTTCAAGGGACAGTCAAGTCCGAAAAGATGATTCATGATTTGGTGACATTCCTAGATAGCAATCTAGACACATACTAGTTCCTAAAATATAAATACGTTTTTTAGTGATATGCCAAGCTGTCAACTGAGTCCTTGTATTGGCTGCGGTTTTTCAGCTATCTCGGATGCGCCATGTTGCTTAAAACGTCACCTGCCAGGCTGTCCAATGATTCCTTGTATTGACTGACGTTCTTACGTGATCAAGAATGTGCCTTTTATTGGATGGCGCTTTGACGCGATCAAGGATGCGCCTTTTTTTTTGGGCGTTCTTACGTGATCAAGAATGTGCCTTTTATTGGATGGCGTTCTTACGTGATCAAGGAAGCGCCATGTTAAGACGACACATGCAAAGGTAAAAAAACGTATGATTGGATTACGTAGTCCCGCAATATTTGTTTGTGCACGTTAAACACGTTTGTGACTGCAGCCAATTTTAAAAACCTTGCGAATATGTATTATTTGCATCATGTTACATTGTTGACCCGTAGCTGATAAAGACCACCACATTCTCTTTTGCTGGATGTCTGGTTGAATAAACGAACGAAAGCAAAATGTTTTTATGCATATGATATTTCGAGGCAAGTGCAAATCTCTATAGTCCATGCTGTTTAATATGTTTGTCAACAATATGTTCCTTTTTCATAAAAATGACTGTTGTTTTTAATGTTAAAGATATCTAATTAATAAATATGCACTATTGTGTTAGAATAAAGTAATCAATATGCATTTAGCTTTATCATATGCTAAATATATGATGCCGACTTCTTCTAAATGTAATTTCGTTATATATTTTATTAAAGGTTCATTAGACACTCACATTATAAATCAAAACTTTTTATTTTGTCTCTAGTTAGATAGTCCATTGTTTAACAAATACAGGTTTCATTTTGCTTCTGTTCAAAGAAAATGTAATTAATTTTCAGACTCCTCGCCCAGCCTCTGAGTTTCATGTGAGTACCATCTCCAGCTTTCTCCTGTTTGTGTAAAGGGTCTTTTCATATGTTAATGATGGGGTATTGTCTTGTTTTACGGTTATAATGGGGGTTCATCTATATTTTCAATAGAGCTAACCCGATTTTCTTTGAAAGTGTTTGAAGCTTTGTAATATTGATATCAGTATATGTTAATCTTGTTGTTTGTAGTAGTGTCTATTACATACAGTTCTGTTAAAAATATTATATACTGTCCCTTTAATGCAAATGTTGATTTTTGTATCATGTATGAGTTCCACATTGTTTAATCTTCAAATATATTATTGTTAGCATATTTTCACCCCCCACTCCTAAAAGGACTTTAAACCATATTCATTGTTCAAACAAATGTCTTTCTAAAAAAAAATTAACACAATAATGTCTCTTTAAGAAAATATACTTTATTTAACACGTCAATATAAATCTGATTTCAATATTTAATTTTTGACCAAGTACATGTAGATATACCAACAAGCTTCAAATATGTGTTAGCATATGTAATTTTGTTAAAGGGACAGTTTAGAAAACAAATAATGTTTTGCATTATTCTAAAAGTCAATTTTGTAATATCAATGATATCAAAGGTTTCTCACCAATTAATCATTTGTCTTTGTTTATTTAAATTTGCTAGCTAAACCTATGAGGTTTGTGTGCTCATTTCTTCGAGCTTGAAGAGTGCATGTAATCATTATACAATTTGACCACTAGAGGGCATTTGGATAGCATTTGTATTTGTAAAACCTTGTGCTCATACCGCATATTATTTACCATGTATTGATCATTGATATCTAAAAGGTTGTTATGTCAGAACAACAAATAAGTGGTCATTTTTCCTAGTCATAGATACAAGGTTAAGCACATAAGTCACACGTATTTCTCCATGTTTTGTTGTTTCCAACTTGATAATGCGTAATACAGTGTTTTCTTTGTAATCAATAATTTTCTGACTGTCCCTTTAAGCTGTGTTATTGGCATTCAAACAGTAATATGCCATCATGGATAATTGTAATGGTAATTTTGTTTGCGATTCGGGAAACAGTTTGGACATCACATCACAGAAACCAATCAATATCATGAACAAGGATAGGTATGTGATGATGTGGTTTTCACACACTTATAACCCACACTCTGCAAACAATCTTCCTCCATGGACCCGGTCCCATAGAAGTAGATTATATACAGAGTGTGGTCCACAAGTGTATGAAAACCACATCATCACATACCTATCCATTACACATTAAATAAAAAAAACATTAAAGATGAAAATAAATACTTACTTCCTCTTCCTTCCCCTCTTCCCACGGGGCTGAGGCTCTGGGAGGGGCAACTGCCGACTCTGAAGAGTTCTCCTTGGAGATGTTGTGGGAAGAGTGGAAGGAAGAGTACTGGGACGACCAAGGTGAGGAGGAGAAGATGGCTGAGGAGGAGAAGATGGCTGAGGAGGAGAAGATGGCTGAAGAGGAGGAGATGGCTGAAGAGGATGAGATGGCTGAAGAGGAGTAGATGGCCCGGCAGGAGTAGATGGGCCGGCAGGAGTAGATGGGCCGGCAGGAGGAGATGGCCCAGCAGCAGGAGGCCCAGCAGCAAGAGGCCCAGCAGCAGGAGGCCCAGCAGCAGGAGGCGGACCAGGAGGTAGACCAGCATGCGCCTCCCGGAAAAAATTGAACATCTCTTGGTGCAGATTAAAGATTCTGTTTTGGCCTTGTTCGATTCTATTGAGTATGTTTATTATTTGGTTTTGTCCTTCAATTATTTGATTTTGTCCATCAAGAATTCGAGTATTCGATATTTTTTATCCGGGAGTTACGCATCTGGTCTATGTAGTCCAGTAGAACCCGCACCTCCGCTATTTCCTCTTGTTGTGCTTGGCGGGGTACCCGTGCACGGCGGGGTGCCCGTGCACGGCGGTGTGCGGGTCCTTGAGGGTCCTCTGGTTCCGCTGGCTCCTCCTCTGCTTCCGGGGCCTCTTCATCAGCTTCCGTGCGCTCTTCGTCACGGGGGGCCTCTTCCCTCCGAAGTGGAAATTCCTCCCCACCACTCTCATCCCGGGGAGATAGATGAGGCTGTGTTTCTTGTGCTGCCTCCTCCCCAGACTCTGTATATTAAAAAAAAAAAAAAAAAATGTATATATTAGCATATTTGCAAATCAAGCTTTAAATGACTTAGCTTACGATACAATTACAAATGCAGAATCATTAATCCACTTTGAAATCTAACAAACAATCAATACGATTTCCGCTTTTTCAAAACCGTGTTTGTGATATCTCTGGTCAATCTGAATGTTTTCGCGTTTGTTTTCAGTCTGTTTAAATGCACACCTAACCTATAGCCTAGATACTGATGTAACCGCAAAGTAATTGAATGCGTGTAAACAACGTTATAGCATTAATCTGATCCTTAAAGGGACATGAAACCCAATGTTTTATCTTTCATGATTTAGAAGCATACATTTATTATCAACTTTCTAAGGTACTTTTCTTATCTAATTAGCTTCATTCTCTGGATATTCTTTGCTGAAAAGCATATCTAAATATGCTTATAAGATGCTGATTGTTAGCTGAATATAGCTGCCTCCTGTGATTGTTTCACCGTGTGCATGGCTATTTCTTAATTAAAATATATCTCAAGAATGATTCAAATTAGGTAATATAAGTACATTTGAATGTTTTGTCAAATTGTATTCGCTACCTCAATCATGAAAGTAAAGGTTTGCGTATAGTGTCCCTTGAAATACATTCGTATGTGAATTTATTGTTCAATGAGCTTACCGTCAGATGAGAGTGGCAGGTTCCCGGTATCAATTCCTCCGATACCGACTATTTCCACCTCGGAGATGCTGGGCCGCAACATTTCCTCCCATCGGCAGTACTCTATTTCCAGGGCAGGTCCGCCACCGGTTCCTGCGGCATGTCGGGCCTCCAGGCTTAACTTTTTCTTGAGATCCATCTTACAGTCCCGGTAGCGATGTTTTATCGAATCAAGATCTCTGTTCCGGCCACCCACTGCATTGACTGCATTTCTTATCTCATTCCACAGCCTCCTCTTGTCAGTCGGGGTAGTCTTCTGGTGCTGCAGCCTCCTATACCTGGCCATATAGGCCTCTATGAGGGCCTCCTTCTCCTCCATCGAAAACCTCGCCTCCCTAGTCGCCTTGGCCTTCCCCTGTGACGATGCCCTCTGTTTCCCGGACTGTGAAGCCCTACTCTGTCCGCCACTGGGCCCAGCCACTTGTTCATCTTGAACCAAGTGGCTGGGTCCACCCACCACTTCCACCCCCGCTTCCTGCCCCCCTTCCTGCCCTGTTCCTCTCCCCCTCCCTCTCCTCCCCCCTCTACCTCTCCCCTGCCTGGCCTCCATCTGTTCCCTAAACTAAACCCCAAATAATCAAACAAAAAGTGAGTGTGATGAATTGAAAGGGGGTCAAAATAAAGAACTAAAAAGACAAAAAAAGTGCTGAAAGTGTGAGAGGGATGTAAAAAAACAAAGAGGGTAAGGAGTATTTAAATAAACCAAAAGAAGAAGAAGACTAAAAGGAGGATATGTAAACTAAATGTAACTAGGGGATGGGTATGGGATGGGTATGGGGTATGGGATAAGAGTAAATGGGATGAAAGGGAATGGGACTACAGGGAATGGGGTATGGAGTGTAGTATGAGGGGGTAGGGGGTATGGAGTGTATGTAGTGTTATTGATAAGTGTATGTATGTATTGAATGTGTTTGCGTGTAAATGTGTTACGTGTACAGAAAAATCACTCGCTCGCTAACTCACACTACTACTAATTCTCACTAACACACTACTACTAATTCTCACTAACAAACACTCCCACTAACTCTCACTAACTACCACTAACTTACGCTCCCACTAACAACTCTCACTAACAACTCCCACTAACTCACTCACGCTCCCACTAACAGACTCTCTCCCACTCCCACTAACTCCCACTAACTCACTCATGATAACACTAACAACTGACTCTCTCACGCTAACACTAACTCACTCACAATAATGCACCAACTCTCTAATCTTAAACCTCCAATCTCCAAAGACCCACCAGCAACACAGTCAAAGAAGCCCTGCTTGTGTGGTGCTTATATACCCTGTGTAAATGTTTAATGATGTACCAATTTCCGTTGTAAATTGTGTTCAGGTGTGCTTTATTAGCAATTACTATTAGTGCAATGTGTATTAGTTGTGTGAATTTGCGCATGCTCATTTGGAGTTAGTATTTGTGGAATGTGTAGAATGCGATGATGTCATAGTGGTCGTTTTCTCTAACATTGTCCAATAGTATTCTTTTTAAATGTGAATTTGTAATGGTGTGTTATTAGTGAAGTGTTGTATATGTATGTTTGTCCTAATATATAGTTATATTGAATGCGATTATTTTTCTAGTGTATGTATATATTTTTTATTCCTTGTTGTTATTTTGCGAATTTCCGCATCTTAAAGTATATGCGTATTCCCTGTATTAAATTTTATTTCAAATCCCCCCGCTTGTGAATGTGTAATGCTTGTGTGCTTTGTTGATTGATTGTTGTTGTGACATTTGCGGCGTGTTATTGTTGTGCATGATGTGGTATGCGTCATATGACCGAGCTGTGCGTATTCTCGCGAGATCGAGTGTTAGGTGAAAAAAGCTATTTTTTTGCTTTCCCATTGATCTCTATGGGAGACTATCTTACGCGGGCAGTATTACGCGTGTGACATACACGCGTTAGGAGCATCGTTAGATGGTCTGTTTTGAACTCTAAATACCGGAGTCAAACAATGACGTGCGTTAGACATAAAACACATGTGGCGTTAGCAACCCATCTACCGCCGAACTCCAAATCTAGCCGGTTGTTTCTACATCTGTAGTTTAAAAAATAATTAGACTGCCCTCTGGGCAGGCTTATTGACTAGTATATATATATATATATATAAATGCATTAGAGCCCTTTGCAATTAAGTAGTTGAAAACATGAAAAACTATATTTATCCAATATCAATTTTTAATAAAGCCTTATACTGTGTATTTACTGTAAATCTTTCACATTCCAATGTTCTGCACATAGCAGAATATGTTCCAAGTATATCTAATTGTATATTCATATATAAACTATATATCTGTGTATATCTATACCTATATATAATCATGTATATACAGTTAGGTCAGTAAATAATTGGACACTGACACAATTTTCTAATTCTGGCTCTGTACGCCACCACAATGTATCTGAAATGAAACAACCAAGATGCAATTGAAGTGCAGACTTTCATCTTTAATTCAAGGGGTTGAACAAAAATACAGTCTGAAACTATTAGAAATAGCAACCATTTTCATATACAGTCATCTTATTTCAGGGGCTCAAATGAAATTGGACAAATTAACACAATCATTAATAAAATGTTCATTTTTAATACTTTGTCGAGAATCCTTTGTAGGCAATGACTGCTTAAAGTCTGGAAGTTCATCAAACGCTGGGTTTCCTCCTTTGTGATGCTATGCCAGGCCTTTACTGCAGCTGACGTCAGTTATTGTTTGTTCGTGGGTCTTTCCGACTTAAGTTTTTGGGTCATTGTCCATTTGTAAAGTGAAGCACCGTACAATCAACTTCACTGAATTTGGCTGAATCTGAGCAGACAATGTATCCCTATACACTTCAGAATTTATCCGGTTTCTTCTGTCACATCATCAATAAACACCAGTGACCCAGTGCTATTGGAAGCCATGCGTGCCCATGCCATCACACTGCCTCCACCGTGAGATAATATGGTATGCTTCGGCTCATGAGCCGTTCCAAGCCTTCTCCATACTTTTTTCTTCCCATCATTCTGGTACAGTTTGATTTTATTTACATCTGACCAAAGAATGCTGTTCCAGAACTGGGCTGGCTTTTTTAGATATTTTTTGACAAAGCCTACTCTGGCGTTTCTTTTCTTGAGTTTTATGAATGGTTTGCATCTTGTGGTGAACCCTCTATATTTGCTCTCAAGAAGTCTTCTCTTTATGGTAGACTAGGATAATATGCCCCTACCTCTTGAAGATTGTTCTTTACTTGCTTGGACGTTGTGCAGGGGTGTTTCTTTACCATGGAAAGGATCCTACAATCCTCCACCACTGTTGTCTTCTGGTGACGTCTAGGGCTTTTTGTATTGCATGCAGAGCTCACCAGTGTGTTCTTTTTTTTCTCTCAGAATGTACCAAAATGTTGATTTGGCCACTCCTAATGTTTCTACTATCTCTCTGATGGATTTCTTTTTATTACAATTTAAATAAAGAAGGTTGTAAATAATACAGTGATATTTCTGTTCTCAACTCTATAGTCAACACTGTTGTGGATTTATAGTTGTATTAGGTAACATTTCTTAAATAAGCAGAAATTAAAAATAACATTGAGGCTCCAGGTGATCACTTGGCTAGTCAAACCTATATAGGGACCCTGGGGGGGCAAATACTCTGGGTCACACACAGGGCTATAATATATATATATATATATATATATATGATTTTTGAGGAAAAAAAATCTATCTAGTTGCTATTTAAGATACATTATAATCCAAATGTTATTCATCCTGAAATATATATTAGTTTTTAATTATATAGCAAGATGCTGTAAATTCATGGTTGAATTTTTTTTTTGTAATTAATTAATTAATCCATTCACATAGGTTTCTATCAGATTATTTTGGACAATTTTTCAAACTTTAAGATATTATCACATATTATTGGTTTTGTAGTTCTCAAAACTGTGAATTTGTATCTGCATGAATAACATGCCTCTTCTTCTCAGCAAATTTTTTATAAAAAGGAAATTTATGCTTACCTGATAAATTTATTTCTTTTACGATATGACGAGTCCACGGATTTCATCCTTACTTATGGGATTACGTCTCCTGTTCAGCAGGAAGTGGCAAAGAGCACCACAGCAGAGCTGTATATATAGCTCCTCCCTTCCCTCCCACTCCAGTCATTTGACCGAAGGTTAGGAAGAGAAAGGAAAAAGCCAAAGGTGCAGAGGTGACTGAAGTGTAATAAAAAACAAGTAAATACCTGTCTTAGAAATGACAGGGTGGGCCGTGGACTCGTCATATCGTAAAAGAAATAAATTTATCAGGCAAGCATAAATTTCCTTTTCTTTTACAAGATATGACGAGTCCACGGATTTCATCCTTACTTATGGGATACAATACCAAAGCTATAGGACACGGATGAAAAGGGAGGGACAAGACAGGAACCTAAACAGAAGGCACCACTGTTTGAAGAACCTTTCTCCAAAACCAGCCTCAGATGAAGCAAAAGTATCAAATTTATAAAATTTGGAAAAAGTGTGAAGAGACGACCACGTTGCAGCCTTGCAAATCGGTTCAACAGAAGCATTGTTTTTAAATGCCCATGAGGAAGCCACAGCCCTAGTAGAATGAGCCGTAATTCTTTCAGGAGGCTGCTGTCCAGCAGTCTCATATGCCAGACGGATGATATTCTTCAGCCAAAAAGAAAGAGAGGTAGCCGTAGCTTTCTGGCCCCTACGCTTTCCAGAAAAAACAACAAATAAAGAAGATGATTGACGAAATTCCTTAGTTGCCTGCAAGTAAAACTTCAGGGCACGGACCACGTCCAAGTTATGCATCAGACGCTCCTTCTTAGAAAAAGGATTAGGACACAATGAAGGAACAACAATTTCCTGATTAATATTCTTGTTTGAAACAACCTTAGGAAGGAAACCAGGTTTGGTACGTAAAACCACCTTATCAGAATGGAAAATTAGATAAGGCGAGTCACATTGTACGCTAAAAGCTCAGAAACTCTACGAGCAGAAGAAATAGCAACCAAAAATAACACCTTCCAAGATAACAACTTAATATCTATGGAATGCATGGGTTCAAACGTAACCCCTTGAAGAAGAACATTAAGAACTAAATTCAAACTCCAGGGTGGGGCAATTGGTCTAAACACAGGCTTGATTCTGGTCAAAGCCTGATAAAAAGACTGAACGTCTGGAACATCTGCCAAACGTTTGTGTAGTAAAATCGACAAAGAGATTTGTCCCTTTAAGGAACTTGCTGATAACCCTTTCTCCAATCCTTCTTGGAGAAAAGATAAAATCCTGGGAATCCTAACTCTACTCCATGAGTAGCCCTTGGATTCTCACCAATAAAGATATTTACGCCATATCTTATGGTAGATCTTTCTAGTGACAGGCTTACGTGCCTAAATCAAAGTATCAATGACCGAATCAGAGAACCCTCGCTTAGATAAAATCAAGCGTTCAATCTCCAAGCAGTCAGCTGGCGAGAAATTAGATTTGGATGTTGGAAGGGTCCCTGAATGAGAAGGTCCTGCCTCAATGGAAGCTTCCACGGCGGAAGAGAGGACATGTCCACTAGATCGGCATACCAAGTCCTGCGAGGCCATGCAGGCACGATTAGAATTACTGAAGCCCTCTCCTGTTTGATCCGTGCAATCACCCGGGGAAGGAGAGCAAACGGTGGAAACACATAAGCTAGGTTGAACGACCAAGGCATCTATCAGTTCGGCCTGAGGATCTCTTGACCTGGATCCGTATCTTGGGAGCTTGGCATTCTGACAAAACGCCATCAGATCCAATTCCGGTCTGCTCCATCTGAGAATCAGGGTGGCAAAGACCTCCAGATGAAGTTCCCACTCCCCCGGATGAAATGTCTGTCTGCTTAAAAAGTCCGCTTCCCAGTTGTCCACTCCTGGGATGTAGATTGCTGACAGATAACAAGAGTGAACCTCTGCCCACGAATTATCTTGGATACTTCTGTCATCGCTAAGGAACTCCTTGTTCCTCCCTGATGATTGATGTAATCCACAGTCGTGATGTCCGACTGAAATCGGATGAATTTGGCCGAAGCCAACTGAATATTGCTCTCAATTCCAGAATATTGATTTGAAGTAGAGACTCCGACCGAGTCCACACACCCTGAGCCTTCAGGGAATTCCAGACTGCACCCCAACCTAGTAGACTGGCGTCCGTTGTCACTATCACCCATGAGGGTCTGCGGAAGCACGTCCCTTGGGAAAGATGATCCGGCAACAACCACCAAAGAATAGAGTCTCTTGTCTCCTGGTCCAGATCTATCTGAGGAAACAAATTTGCATAATCTCCATTCCACTGTCTGAGCATGCTTAGTTGTAGCGGTCTGAGATGAAAACGAGCAAACGGAATGATGTCCATTGCCGCCACCATCAATCCAATTACCTCCATGCACTGAGCCACTGATGGCTGAGGATTGGACCAAAGGGCTCGGCATATATTCAGAATCTTTAACTTTCTGACCTCTGTCAAGAAAATTTTCATGGATATGGAATCTATCAGAGTTCCCAAGAAGGGAACCCTTGTCTGTGGAATTAGTGAACTCGTTTCTAGATTCACCTTCCACCCGTGAGTCCTCAGAAAGGACAAAACCATGTCTGTATGAGATTTTGTCAGATGGTAAGATGACGCCTGGATCAGAATATCATCTAGATAAGGCACCACTGCAATACCCCGCGGCCTGAGGACCGCCAGAAGGGACCCTAGAACCTTCATGAAGATCCTGGGTGCTGTGGCCAACCCGAAGGGAAGAGCCACAACCTGAAAAGGTTTGTCCAGGAAAGCAAACATTAGGAACTGATGATGATCCTTGTGGATAGGAATATGAAGGTATGCATCCTTCAAGTCCAAGGTAGTCATATATTGACCCTCCTGGATCAACGGTAGAATTGTCCGAATAGTCTCCATCTTGAAGGATGGGACTCTGAGAAACTTGTTTAGACTTTTGAGATCTAAAATGGGTCTGAACTCTTTTTTGGGAACCACGAAAAGATTTGAGTAAAATCCCTGCCCATGTTCCAGTATTGGAACGGGACGAATTACCCCCATAGTAGAGAGGTCTTTTACACAACGTAAGAACGCCTCTCTTTTTATCTGGTTTACAGACAATTGTGAAAGAAGAAACCTCCCCCTTGGGAGAGAATTTTTGAATTCCAGTTGATCTCCTTGGGACACAATTTCCAGTGTCCAGGGGTCCTGAACATCTCTTACCCAAGCCTGCCCCCTACTAGATCCGGTCCTGGATCGGGGGCCGCCCCTTCATGCTGTCTTGGGAGCAGCATTGGGCTTCTTGAGTTGTTTACCTTTGTTCCAAGTCTGGTTGGGTCTCCAGATGGCCTTGGCTTGAGCAAAATTCCCTTCCTGTTTAGCGGAAGAAGAAACGGGGACTCCTTTGAAGTTCCGAAAGGAACGAAAATTATTTTGTTCACCCCTCAGTTTAGCTGCTTTATCCTGAGGTAGGAGATGACCCTTACCTCCCGTAATGTCAGAAATTATTTCTTTCAAGTCAGGCCCGAATAGGATTTTCCCTTTGAAAGGAATAGCCAAAAGCTTTGACTTAGATGACACATCAGCAGACCAAGACTTTAACCATAACGCTCTACGCGCTAAAATGGCAAATCGGGGATTCTTAGCCGCCAACTTGGCAATCTGAAAAGTGGCGTCCGTAATAAAAGAATTAGCCAGCTTAAGAGCCTTAATTCTATCTAAAATTTCCTCTAAGGGAGTCTCAGTCTTAAGAGACTCTTCTAAGGCGTCAAACCAGAAGGCCGCCGCAGTTGTGACTGACACAATGCAGGCCGTCGGTTGTAACAAAAAACCCTGATGAATAAATAACTTCTTTAGAAGACCCTCCAATTTTTTATCCATAGGGTCTTTGAAAGCACAACTGTCCTCAATAGGAATAGTAGTACGCTTAGCCAGGGTAGATATAGCTCCCTCCACCTTAGGGACTGTTTGCCAAGAGTCCCGGATGGTGTCAGCTATGGGATACATTTTCTTAAAATTAGGAGAAGGTGAGAACGGGATACCCGGTCTTTCCCATTCCTGTGTAATAATTTCCGATATTCTCTTAGGAACCGGAGTAAGCAGGCACTTCTAAATATTTGTCCATCTTACACAATTTCTCTGGTGGAACCACAATAGAGTCACAGTCATCCAGAGTCGCTAAAACCTCCCGAAGTAACAGGCGGAGGTGTTAAAGCTTAAATCTAAATGACATTACGTCAGAGTCCGTCTGAGGTAACACACTTCCTGAGTCAGAAAGTTCCCCCTCAGACAGAAGTTCCCTGACCACCAATTCAGATCCCTGTGAGGAATCAGAGTGGCTTCTCTCCTGCTGCGTTTGCCCTGCAATACTGGCAACTTAGACAAAACCTCTGTAAGGGTAGATGACATAACTGCAGCCATATCCTGCAGAGCAAATGAAGTGGACACGTTTGAAGAACACGGCGTCGCTTGGGTGGGCATTAGAGGTTGTGACGCTTGGGGAGAAAGTAGCGGCATACCCTGATTCTCATCAGTCTGAGAATCATCCTTAGACATATTTGCATTAAAGAAAATCTGATCTTTACATTGTAAGGCCCTTTCAGTACATGAGGGACAAAAACAAGAGTTTTTGGCATCTGAACACATAGAACATGTACTTTCCTGAAGTTCAGACATGTTAAACAGACTAGCAATAGCAATAATAGTCATTTTTTGCTTGATATATCGAACTCTGAAGTCAAAACATATACTCAAATTTTTTTTACCAAAAACTGTACTGCGCCTTTAAATGATAAAAGTGCAACAATTTTTCTGTTATCTCAAAAACAACTTTTGCAGCAATAAAAAATGTCCTTATGTGTCCAAATTTGCTTAACAATATTGCACTTGTTTGGATATGTTATATAACAATTTATATCACATTTATCAGTTATATCAATTTTTTTAACAATTCAGGCTCCTGCACCTCGCCACAGCTCTGCTGCGGCGCCTACCTGCCCCCAGAGTACACTGATTCAGCTTAGGTAGCGATCCTTCGATTACAAACTTAACTTAGGCCCCACCGGAGCCTAGGACTTTGCTGCCTATCCGGATGAAATACTGAGCGGCTGAGCTCATGAAATTAGGCCCCGCCCACCATGGGCGTCACTCGAGCCGTCTTAAAAACCGCATGGGAAGCAAAATAACATGCCGGTCCCAAATAAAGTGTTAAGCCATGTGCCCCTCTAACATATTGATTAATATTCTCTCACTAAAAAGCGTAACTTATGAAAAGCTGCACTCTCTCAGGCCTGTTATCGTGATATAACAAGACAGCCCTTAGACAGCAACCGCATCTCCCAGCGTCTAGCCCATACTGAACACACATAAGTGAAAAACAGCAATCAATATAAAAGGGAATTCCAGGTCCACCATTTTACATATAGTGCCTACTGATTACCCCTCCCCAGATAGGGAATAATGTCAGCCTGTTCTGATGTATCAAGTCTCCCCAGAAACAAATAACTGAACATACCTCAATGCTGCTTGTAGCATGACACGGTTCTCCACACTGAAGATATTTCTTTACACTACCTTCAACTGCTCTGTGGAAACCAGCAGGATCTTAGATAATGTTTGCTAAGATCATCAACATCAGGGCAGAAAAATAAGATGTCTCCACTCTTCTTAGGAATTATGTGACTGACGATTTCTCCCTGAGAAAAATAGTACTCACTGTCACCATTTTAAAATAAAAAACTTCTTGATTGAAGAATCTAAACTAACACCTCACTTTACCTCTTCCTATCACTGACACAGGCAAAGAGAATGACTGGGGTGGGAGGGAAGGGAGGAGCTATATATACAGCTCTGCTGTGGTGCTTTTTGCCACTTCCTGCTGAACAGGAGGCGTAATCCCATAAGTAAGGATGAAATACGTGGACTCGTCATATCTTGTAAAATAAATTAACATACAGAATTGATAAATAGACCTTAAAGGGACATAATCATGAAAGATAACTTTTGGGTTTCAGATAGAACATACAATTTTCAGATTTACTTCTATTATTAGATTTGTTCGATTCTCTTGGAATCTTTAGTTGAAGGAGAGCAATGTTCTACTGGGGCCTATCTGAATACAATGGATGAGACAGTGACAAGCAGCTAGCTCACAGTGGTGAATTGCATCTGAGTGAGCATACCTATGCAGGCTTTTCAACAATGGATATCAAGATAACAAATCAAATCAGCAAATCAGATAAGAGAAGACATTTGGAAAATTGTTAAAAACGTCATGTTCTTTCTGAATCATGAAAGTTTAATTCTGACTTTCCTTTACTTTAATGTCATTGCTCCCCTGCAAATCTATGTATACAGAATCAACCCATACTAAGTTTCAAGAAGTTCACTGAATTGAAGATTGTTTGAAATGGAATAGATCTGCACAAGGACCTAAGTGTGAGGAGGGAGGGGCAAGCATTAAAAATGAAAAATAATGTTATTGTTTTAGTTAAATAAAACTATTTCTATTGTCATTATTAAAGGGACACTGAACCCAATTTTTTTCTTTTGTGATTCAGATGCATGCAATTTTAAACAACTTTCTAATTTACTCCTATTATCAATTTTTCTTCATTCTCTTGCTTTCTTTATTTGAAAAAGAAGGCATCTAAGCTATTTTTTGGTTCAGAACCATGGAAAGCATTTGTTTATTGGTAGGTGAATTTACGCACCAATCAGCAAGAACAACACAGTGTGTTCACCAAAAATGGGCCGGCATCTAAACTTACATTCTTGCATTTCAAATAAAGATACCAAGAGAATGAAAAGAATATGATAATAGGAGTAAATTAGAAAGTTTCTTAAAATTGCATGCTCTATCTGAATCACGATAGAAAAAATTTGGGTTCAGTATCCCTTTAATATAATCTTACTGACTAGTGATTTAAATCAATTTGATTTAAATCACATCCACCCTGGGGTCACCTCATAAATGCTTGAGGTGCAGAAGTGGCCTCAAACAGTTCCAAAACTGCACACCCCAGGACGTCACATGCAGTCATCATCAGCACTTGGTATTGTGTGGGTGACAACTAAATACCACCCTCTGTACTTAGGAGGTTAAATTCTAATTTATTTTAATATGAGTTTTCTGATGCCTAATAAGAGTTTTCTGAGTAAAACATTTCCCACATTTAGAACATGAAAATCCTTTCTCCCCTGTATGGATTTTCAGATGGCTAAGAAGAGTTGATTTCAGAGCAAAACATTTTCCACAGTCAGAACATGAAAATGCTTTCTCCCCTGTATGAATTTTCTGATGCCTAATAAGATTTGATTTGTGAGTAAAATATTTCCCACAGTCAGAACATAAAAATCCTTTCTCCCCTATATGAATTTTCTGATGGCTAAGAAGATGAGTTTTCTGGTTAAAACATTTTCCACAGTCAGAACATAAAAATCCTTTCTCCCCAGTATGAATTTTCTGATGCGTAATAAGATTTGATTTCTGATTAAAACATTTCCCACAGTTAGAACATGAAAATCCTTTTTCTCCTGTATGAATTTTCTGATGAGCAACAAGATTTCTTTTATGGTTAAAAAATTTCCCGCATATAGGACAGGAAAATGGATTTTCTCCTCTATGAATTTTTAGATGTTTAAGAAGATGTGATTTCTTAAGAAAACATTTCCCACAGTCAGAACATAAATTTCCCACGTGGCTTCTTTGATTTTGAAGATGTAAAGAAGCATCTGCACTCTGATCATGACTAGGATTATTGCAGTTTGTGAATTCACCTGTCAATAAGAAACACAATGGGAGTAATGTTATTAATTACATAATTATTTTATCATGAGATCATATAAACTGTTCTGAATTAGTCAGTCCCTTACACTTGTAGTAGTCACTGTGACCACTAGACCTTTCCCTGCTTCAATGTTAAGGCTTAAGGACAGTTTACTGGACATTAGGGACAATTTCTGAGAATTCACTTAGTCAAAGAACGAACTAAATAGAAATTAAGGTTTTTCTACCTATGGATCAAGTCTTTCTAAAATTGTGTTCACAGAAACTTTTAGTAATACAATTATTTCAGCCCATAAACTAATCTTTATAGCTACTGCTTGTAGTAAACAAAAGGATGACTCTAGAACAACAAAACAAATAAAATGTCTCCAAGTGGTGTAGTTTATTTAAGCAATATATAAAATCTTTATCATAGAGAAGAATCTCACTCGTGTCAACTACATCTTCTGGGAGAATCAGCAGCTCCCCAGCCAGCTGTGTTACTCAGGCAGTTCTGTTATATCATATAGATGATGAGGATTATTTAGATGAAAAAGCTTAAAGCTAAACCAAAAGGATATCAACTTGTGACAAATCTCCAAAATAACATCAAACCACCACAGTTAGTGAGTTAACTTAAAAAAGGCTAAGAGCGTTTACATCACAGGAAAGAGGGTTAAGTTTAAAAACGCTTTAATATGCAACATTAGTGCTTATTGTTAAGTTTTATTGTGTGCGTGTGTGATGTGTATGTTCACTAATATGTACACAAACCTGTGTCCTGTTTCCCACAGACACACCACAGACTCACCTGTGCCATTTCCCACAGACACATCTCACACGTACACTCAACTGTGCGATGCAACCCTCACACATTGCACACATACACTCATCTGTGCCCTGTTTCCCACAGACATGTCACACACAAACACTTGCATGTGCCCTACATCCCTCTTAAGTGTCACACACGTACACTTACATTTACCCTGATTTCCTCAGACATGTCACACACGTACACTAACACGTGCCTGCCCTACTTCCCAAAGACATGTCACACAAATACACTCACCTGTGCCGTGCTTCCCAAAGACATGTCACACACGTACACTCACCTGTGCCCTGTTTTCCACAGACATGTCACAAACTTACACTCACCTGTGCCCTGCATCCCTCTCACGTGTCACACATATACACTCACCTGTGCCCTGCTTCCCTTAGACATATAACACACGTATACTCACATGTGCCCTGCTTTCCACAGACATGTCATACTTGTACACTCACCTATCCCCTCCTTCCCACAGACATGTCACACACTTACACTCACCTGTGCCCTGCATCCCTCTCACGTGTCACACATAGACCTACCTGTACTTATATTGTCACATATTTCCTGCTCTGCAGCATCTGGCATATTTCTTTGCCACTGATCTTCTGTTTGTTCCGTGTTACATGAAATCTTAACATCATTTTCACCTGAAGAAAAAAAAAGGAGAAATAAATAAATCACTTTTTACAATTTCTGTTGTCTCTTTTTTTTAAAAATAGTTTAAAAAAAATGTGAAAATTTTTGTAATTTAAGCTATATACACCTGAGCCTACATCACTAGCAGTCACATCAGTAAGAAACATTCTATGTAATGACATCAGCACAACAGTAAATACAACCGGTGTCATGCAGTAAAGTGAGTAAATTAGTATCAGTTATATTACTCGCTGCAAATACAGCCCCAATTGTAACCAATCAGAATTCTATTTACTTCTATTATCAAATTTGCTTCATTATCTTTTAATCCTTTGCTGAAGGATCAGCATTGCACTGCTGGCAGCTAGATGAACACATCTAGTTAGCCAATCACAACAGACAAATGTGTGCAGACTCACACTAGTGTAGGATATGTGTGTATTCCTTTTCAACAAGGGATACCAAGAGAACAAAGCACATTTGTAAATAGAAGTGAATTTAAGAAATGAATTTAAAAGTGTCTTAAAACGTTATGCTCTATCTGAATCATGCAAGTTTAATTTTGGCTTTCCTATCCCTTTAACTGCTGAGCCATTTCATACCCTTGTGCTGAAGCGGTTTTCAGTCATTTGCTATAATTGTATTTACATAAGTTACATCACAATCGCCACAAATAACAGGTGAGTTTTCATCTATGTTTTATTGGGTGGGAGTAGTAGAACTAAAAAGTGAGACACATCACACACATACACTTACCTGTGCCCTGTCTCGCAGATACAGGTCACACAGGTAGGTACCCTTATAATAGACACTGAAGAATTAAAGTCAAATCAGCCAATAGGATGTAAGCAGCTTTCATTCTATTGGCTGATCTGAATTTGTCAGCCAATAGGAATGCAAGAGTACCCCCATATAAAAGGGGTACTTTGCATTCAAGCTTCATTGTGCGGTGGGAGATTGCATGAAGAGGACCTCTGTGTCGCACGGATGAAGAGGATTGCAGAGGACATTGCAGCCGCCACCGGGATGAAGATACAAGATGGATAGCGGCATGGATGAAGATTAAAGTGAAGGTAAAGTTTTGCGTTTTTGTAAGCTTTATTCTATTAAACATCTACTATATAGTAAGATCGCAAAGTTTTTTTTAACTATTTGTATATATAAAATAGTACAATAAACTGTTTGTAATTACGTTCTCGGCCGGTCTTAGCGCCTCCCTCCATGTATTTCCGGCTTTTTCACTCTATTACGTACAGAGCGGTCCCACCCGCTCTATACGTACTTCCAAAGCGCGTTCCCGATTGACGGACAACTTGCGCATGCGCACACTGGGCCGTACACACATACTTACTTTTGGTCAAAACAGAAGAAATTGCAGCGCTCGAGTGAAATGTATCAAAACAGGTTGCAGCCACAGATACTGTTTCCAATTTCTTTTAAATAGACTGCGTTCTCAAGATTTCGTTTTACCTGTTTGAATTGCGCATGCGCTAATCTGGAGCGAGCCCGGCTTGGAAAGGGGAGGAAGTAAAGCCG
Organism: Bombina bombina; assembly: GCF_027579735.1. Taxonomy (NCBI): domain Eukaryota; kingdom Metazoa; phylum Chordata; class Amphibia; order Anura; family Bombinatoridae; genus Bombina; species Bombina bombina. The sequence continues at coordinate 808,216,754 of NC_069502.1, read as the reverse complement.
ACGCATGCGCAGAACGTCAAGCAATGTTATGACGTCAAATGACGGCCGCCTATCGGCCAGACTTACTATTGGCTAAGTGAAAAATGTGACCGGACTGCAAAAAAAAAACAAAAAAAACGGGCTGTTTGTCTAACGCTTAGAATTGGAGATAAAAAAGCTGATAAGTCGGTAAATATATAACAATAAAAAAACTCATGACTTAAACTACCCTTAATTTTATATGTATTTACATTTGAATCAATCGAACCTTGCTAACTTTACCTTCACTTTAAAGAAGATAGCCCCGCAAAGGATGAAGATTGAGCCGTCGGGATTAAGAGGATTTGTTGTCGTTCAGCAATGGTGAGTAACAATTTTGGGGTTAGGGTTAGCTTTTTTTTGGGGGGGGGGGGGGTTTAGATTAGGGCTTTTTATTTTTAAAGGGCTGAAAAAGAGCTGAATGCCCTTTTAAGGGCAATGCCCATCTAAATGCCCTTTTTGGGGCAATGGGTAGTTAGTTTTTTTTTAGTTAGGGGTTTTTAATTTTGGGGGGTTGTAATATTAGGGGGTAATTTGTTAATTTTTTTGGCAAAACTTTAGGGCAATGCCCTACAAAAAGCCTTTTTTAAGGGCTATTGGTAGTATATTTCTAGATTGGGGGGGTTATTTTGAGGGGGGTTTAAACAGGAATATTAGAATAGGAATAACTTTTCTTATTTTGGATAATTTCGTAATTTTAGTGTTTTTTTGTAATGTTAGGTTTTTTTCTTTACTGTAATGTTAGTTTTTTTTTTAGTAATTTAGTTTTTTTTATTAATTTTGAAGGTAGTTAGTATATTTTTAATTTAAAGTGTATTTGAATTGGGGTTAAGTTAGGGGTGTTAGGTTAGGGGGCTTAGTTATTAGTTTAATACTTTGCATTGTGGGGGGTTGCCGGTTTAGGTGTTAATATTATAATTAGGTTTTGCGATGTGGGGGTATGGCGGTTTAGGTGTTAATAGTTTTATTAGGTACTTTGCGTTGTGGGGAAATGGCGGTTTAGGGGTTAATAAGTTTATTAGCAAGTTTTTGTTGTGGGTGGATGGCGGTTTAGGGGTTGATATGTTTATTTAGTAGTTGCGATGTGGGGGATGGTGGTTTAGGGGTTAATATGTTTATTTAGTAGTTGAGATGTGGGGGATGATGGTTTAGGGTTAATAACTTTTATTAGTGATTACGATGTGGGGGGATGGCGGTTTAGAGGTTTTGATGTGTAGGTTTTTTTAATACATTTTGGTTTTCAATTTTTACGTTTATTTTATAGTTATGCGTGCCATATACTGGAGTAAGTTACTGGTGACGCTAGAAATGTTCAGTTGCGCACTTTTCTGAACCTCGCTAGTGTTTCCGACTTACGCCATTATATCATCTGGCGGCGCGTGTTATGTGATTCCCCCGATGTGCAAGGTGAATTTATGGGCGACGTGGGTTTCAGCAGTTGTGCTGAAAAATACACCACGTATGTAATCTCGCCCGGTATGTTTATGAACCAAATAGATTTTATCATTGCAACCCGTATGTACTGAGGCTCATCGTTTTTATAGGGTGAAATAATATCAGAATATCCTGTACAAGTTCTCTTTGTGTTCCTGTGTCTAGATTTTCATCACTGTGACCTGTTAGTTCTAATAGAGAATAAAATGTGTTTCTTTTTGCTAATCATGAAACAATGTACAATGTATTCTATTTGATTTTTTATAAAGATGATCTGTTGCTGGATAAAGCTACATTTTTCTATCAGCCAATGCGCATTACAACCTAAGAATGTGACATACATTTCCTGCTAGTCTGTTGGTTAAAGTGATGGTAAAGTCTCCCCTTTATAAAATCAGATGCAGAATGTTAGTGATATTTTTAATGGAGTTTAATACATCAGTTGTAATGAAGATGCGCTATAAATTACTTTTTAGTACACATGTGAAGTTCAAATACCTTGTGCTCCACCACCCAGTTCAAAATTCAATTTTTCAGTGAGCTAACGGTTTCAATTGTTCTCCAATCCGTGCTCTAGCTACAACAGAAGTGACAAATGGGAAGAGCGCTGATTGGACAACAATTCAAACCGTTAGCTCACAGAAAAATTGACTATTGAAATGGGCAGCGGAGCATTTGCAAAAAAAGTAAGTTATATTGCATCTTCATTGATGAGTTAAACTCCATCTAAAATATCACTAACGTTACAGATCTGTTTTTATAAAGGGAGAGTTTACCATAGCTTTAAATAAATTTGTGCATATAAAAATATTCATATATAATTGCATTAATATCTCTGATTTTTTGCTTGTCACACCCTTGTAAAAAATGTTTTGATATTTATTGGGTATAAAACTTGTTTATAATCAGACAGCTCATTAGATTAATACACCTGACCGATTGTAGATTTACACTCTTTCAGTTACTTCTGTAGTGTTTGTGCATTTCCTGAGTGAGATATTTATTACTACACAGCGTTACCTGAGCTCTCATTTCCTGGGATCTCCATAGTCCTTAATGCTTGGTGAGTCTCCATCATGACGTCCTTGTAAAGCTTCTTGTGTCCCTCTATATACTCCCACTCCTCCATAGAGAAATACACAGCAACATCATCACGCTTTATAGGCACCTGAAACACACGCAACTCATTCAGCACTGACACAGGGACTGGTTCCGTCAGACACTTTTACTGGCAGAGCCAGGATAATGTTATTGAGAATATGCAGAGACACAGACAGAAGTTAGGAAAATACTCAATGGGCCAGATGGGTAAGTAAAGCGTTACTGAGCCCTGGCACTAGTATAATGCCACATTCCCCAGCAGTGTGCACCTCTAATCTATAACCTAGCACCTTTAATCAGTCGGTGAACACTGCTGCAATGGGGGGGGGGGGGTGGATTTTTCCTGTAATTGTGCAGTTCTATAGAGCAAATGTTCCAACCAAACCCCAAGGGCCGGAATGTGACCTTTAGAGACAAATATATGCCACCACTAACCAGCACAAACTATTAGAATCTAGATTACAAGTCAAGAGAGACTTTGGTCCTTGTTTTAGTATTTCTCAATTTGGTATTAAAATTCACTAGTTAAAATATTTCTGAAAGACTTATTTGTTGTGGGCAATTTAGTTAGTGCATCACATGCTTATGAGATGTGCTAAATAGCGTGCTGGCAAAACTTATCATGATTTTACCAGCTAAATATTATGTGCCCAATGCATAGAATGATAAACTTTTAATGTCGCTTTTTAAAAGCTGTAAACTGTTACCGCGAGCAGTACCCACCGGCATTATAGGCTCCATAACCCCTCAGCAATAAACACATAAACTAACACACCCTCATAGCATTTAACCTCTAAATTGCCAGGCCCCGCTACAATAATTCCTCACAACCATTTTTCAGGTGCTTGTAACTTTTCATTGCATAAACAAATTTCTTTGAAATGTGCCAGCTTTGTGGGCATCCTCAGTGATAAGAAATGCTAAAAACTTTACATAAATATTTGAATAATTTTGGTCTAATATAATAATATATTTTTGGATGTTTTGTTTTTCAGATTACCCTTGCTTTTTAAAGTATATAAACAAAGATACATATGTTTGGCCCTTAGTATGAAAAGGTTATATACCCCATGTACAGCGAGGACATGTCAGGCTGCAATCAGCATATTCTAATCATTTCATCATGTTATTATGTGTAAATAAACAAATACAGCCAGTGACATGCAGCTGTTATTATGACATATTCCATCACCTCTCCTGTCAGCAGGTACATGATCTGCAGGGTGTGGGTCAGTATCCTCTCTGTCGTCATCTTGTCCCCGGTCATGTGACTCGCTGTCAGTGAGTTAGTCACACGCTGCAAGAGTGAAACGTAAAAACATCACTGACCCCTCTCACATCACTTGTGTATCCCGTTATCACATTCCCCATCTCATCATGGTCACATGGAAAACCATTGTAAAATATCTGCACCTACAGTAAATATTGTATATATGCACAGTATTTATCAGGAATTAATTGTTGCATTACAAAATATCTGAACACACAATAAATAGTTTATAGATGCACAGTATATATCAGTAACTAAGTGTTGCACTGCACAATATCTGAACACACAAATATTGTAAAGGGATATTAAACAGTATGAAACTGTAATATAAAATGTTTAATTATATGTAGCTAAAAAAGACTTTCCAATATAGTTGTATTATTTATTTTGTTCCCCTTTCCTGTAAATTGACTAAGACATTTTTTGATTTCTAAATTTCACTGAGTTTCTATAAAGTATGGGAGCTGCCATGTTTGAGTTTAAGTTGCCCCTTATTTGTTTTCCTGCTGAAGAGAATTAGAGACAGATATAAAACAGGTAATAAAAGAAGTAATTTCACACAACTTTCAGTGTTTTTCACTGAATTTTTTTGCCAGCCGTGTGGTATTATGAAATAGCCAGGTGGCATTATGAAGTGGTGTGCGGGCAGTGTAATATTTTCTTATATTATATACTTTTCTTTAATTCATCAAAATTGACATTTCACTCGTTTTCTTCTAAAACTTACCTTTTAATCCTGAGAAGCTCCATGATTCCCCTGGCCGTCAGCAGCCTCTTCTTACGTCAGAAATGACGAATCCGGCTTCCTCCAATCACGGCTTTCCCCCCAAGGGGATTATGGCCTGAGGCAACGCCGAGATTGGAGGAAGCCATATTCGTCATTTTGGACCCGCGAAGAGGGCTTGCGATGGGCAGAGGAAGCGCTGCAGCGGCTGTCAGGATTAAAAGCTAAAGTTTTTAATAAAACAAGTGAAATGCCAATTTTGATGAATTAAAGTGCCCTTGTTTTTAATAGGATTATTAAAAACAGGGCACTAATTCATCTAAATTGACCTTCGCTTTAATATTGGCTAAAAAGGTTTATAGCTTTATTTACACAAACAGAGATAAATAGAAAAATAGTTTAAACATGGCGGCGTCCATTACTTTATAGAAACTAAAGTCATTTATAGAAATTAAACCTTTAGACATATATTTTCAATATTTAAACTGATATAATTATAAAGATAAATCTACATAGTATTCTAAGACTAATCTTTGCATTGAATACATCATAATGTCTAGAATTTATTTACTGTTTAATATTCGTAACACAGTGTAGGAAGGGCGCTACAAAGCAGAGTCAAATGTGTCAAAATGATAATAATAATGTGCGCACGGTACAAAAATAATTCATAAAAATATTATTTTAATATGGGGTTCAATGTTGATATAAAATTCACTATTAATACAAAACTCTGAGCAAAAAATAATAAAACATCACTATTCATAAAATGAGTCACAGTTTATAACATTAAAAGTCCTCAAAAATGTAAGAAGGGAAAGCCGGAGCGCATAGGCGTCATGACACGCTGTATCCCGGGCCAAGGTGCACCTCTAATATAGCAACAGGCTATTGATTGAGCTGGGGGTAAGTACCCGATATTATTTGACACCACAGTCTGTGGTTGGAAGTCTGTATATGATCAGGAGCTGCAGAACAAGGTTTGCTTTAAAAGGTCAAGTCAACCAGTACCTTCATATATTGGTGGATAAGTACAAGTGGTTATTGGGAGACGTCCCAGGACTTTTGAACCATAATCCACATTTAAGCTTATGGACTGTCATTTTTGAGGACTTTTAATGTTATAAACTGTGACTCATTTTATGAATAGTGATGTTTTATTATTTTTTGCTCAGAGTTTTATATTAATAGTGAATTTTATATCAACATTGAACCCCAAATTAAAATAATATTTTTATGAATTATTTATCTACCGTGCACACATTATTATTATCAGTGACACATTTGACTCTGCATTGCAGCGCCCTTCCTACACTGTTACGATTGTCATATTTCATATCTTTAGAAAGGAGATATTTTTGGAGAGGCAGTAAGTCAGGAGTATTGCGCAACACTTATATTTTTACAGTTTAACATCCCTTGCAAAATATCTGTGAACACAATAACGTTTTTACATATGCACAGTATTTCTCAGCAATTAAGAGCCGCATTGGAAAAGATCAGCATGCAAAATACATTTTATAAGCATTTAAATGGTCATTTTGTTTTTAACATTCACACTGATTTGCAGTGCAGGGGCAAAACCCTTATTAAGCTTTTTAAATATATAATTTGCTGTGGAGAATTAATGAAAAATATAACTAAGCTCCTGCACTGATCAAGCAATCACCGTCTAATATGTTGAAAGGTCAGTTTCTGGATCCGGCAAGATTTACGCTCCAGTATCTTTGCGTGTAGTTGAAGAAAACCCCCCCACATACATTATATAAAGATAAATTACAGGATATCCAGGTAACATGCACAATGAAATTACCAGGATGTGAGTAGACTAACCAGCTAGCGGGTGTACGTGCAGGTATTATGTATATATGGAATATGTACACTTGCTTATGGCCATTCTATACAGCAGCACTTCCACTTCTGCACAAATTACTACTTGTTTATACCATATAAATATCAGTTTATTCTTTATTAGCCTAAGCCTGACATCACTTCATAAGCAACCTAAGCTGCCCCATGGTCTGTGTATGGGAATGATGGAACAAACTACAACAGGCTGTTTGAATTTCTACAAGAGAATATTCACATAGATGAATTACATCTCTGAATAGAAACATATCTGCAATATACATGTATTGGCAAAAATGCTTCTAGTAAAAGTTATCACTGTTTTAGTGTAAACATTTTTCTTTGCACGTGCATGTGAAGCACAGCTAGATATTCTCAGTGAACCAGCACTAAATACTGCAACTGCTCAGATCATCAGTGGTTTTTTTTTTATCATGCCAGCAATAAACAAATTGAGTCATTACCAGATGGTAAAAACACCTTAGGCTCTCTGAGCAAGTGTTGTGTTCAAAATGCTGCTGCACGGTGTATACTTAAATACACTTTTAAAACAGCTATAACTTTTACTAGAAGCATTTTTGCTAATGCATATATATTACAAAACTGCTTCTATTCAAAGCTGAAATGTATCCATGTAAATTCCAATTATGGCTGGAATGTCCCTTTAAACACTGGCTTCTTCTTTTCCTCTGAGCATCTGTGACTTCTTGTTGCTAAGCAACTAATACACATATTCCCTGCAAAAGGTTACTGTGGTGTCATTATGTTTTCTCACCTCTCCCGTCAGCAGGTAGAGAATCTCCAGGATGTGATTCAGGATCTGCTCAGGCAGCTTCTTCTTCATCTTGTTCATAGTCAGTGATATTCTGTAACACTAAGACCTGCAGCAGTAGCACATACATGACAGAAATTACACATAAGAATAATAGCCATACATACACTTATACACACACTGACCTATGCATACATGTGTAGCCCACATATATCTATACAAACTCACATACACACTTCACATACATGTATGCATTAATACCACACACACCTTATAAAAAAGACAGTTCCATCTGCCACACACACAGAGCCCTCCCCAATACATTATATACATAAATATATATCACTCTGTCTTTCTCTCTCAACCCTCCCCCTTCCAGTACCTTATATACATATATATAATATTATATATAATATTATAGAGATGATTCCTCTGCCTCACACACAACTTATCACCAGTACCTTATATACAGATATATGCTATTATGGTTTCCTCTGCCTCAAACACACACAATCCTCTGCAGTAGATTATATAGAGGCATTTACTATTTAGGAGACGTTCGTTGTGATGCACACATTTCCCCAGTGCTTTGTACACAGACACATCACCATTTAGAAAGTTACCTGCATGAAACCACGGTATTAAGTGCTGAGACAGCAGCAGTTTGTTCCGAATAAAAACAACTATGACTACACTTACACTAGCGAATAGCGATCAAATCACAAAGACAGGCACAGCTACAGGAAGCTGCATTAAAGATGCCTGCACAGCTACTTCCGGTAAATCTCTTTCCCATCTGGTCACATCAGTCATGTGACTTGTGACATTACCGGTCCTTCTGCTGGATGGGAACTAGCTGCTACACATCGGGAAACACAAGGGGGTTGGAGATATTGATTCAGCGCCTACTTGCTACTTGTTTATGTATAGTGAGGTAAGTACACAATGCGCAGACTGTGTGTGATATGTGTATCTCATTGGTTTATATGACTAGCTTTGTAGTGTTATATACCTGTGTATAAGGTGCTGGGAGAGGTGGTGTGAGTGTGAGACAGATCTGTAGTGCCTGTGTATAAGGTGCTGGGGAGAGGTGGTGTGAGTGTGAGACAGATCTGTAGTGTTATGTGCCTGTGTATAATGTGCTGGGGAGAGGTGGTGTGAGACAGATCTGTAGTGTTATATGCCTGTGTATAAGGTGCTGGGGAAAGGTGGTGTGAGTGTGAGACAGATCTGTAGTGCCTGTGTATAAGGTGCTGGGGAGAGGTGGTGTGTGAGTGTGAGACAGATCTGTAGTGTTATGTGCCTGTGTATAATGTGCTGAGGAGAGGTGGTGTGAGTGTGAGACAGATCTGTAGTGTTATATACCTGTGTATAATGTGCTGAGGAGAGGTGGAGTGAGTGTGAGACAGATCTGTAGTGTTATATACCTGTGTATAAGGTGCTGGGGAGAGGTGGTGTGAGTGTGAGACAGATCTGTAGTGTTATGTGCCTGTGTATAATGTGCTGGGGAGAGGTGGTTTGTGAGTGTGAGACAGATCTGTAGTGTTATATACCTGTGTATAATGTGCTGAGGAGAGGTGGAGTGAGTGTGAGACAGATTTGTAGTGTTATATACCTGTGTATAAGGTGCTGGGGAGAGGTGGTGTGAGTGTGAGACAGATCTGTAGTGTTATGTGACTGTGTATAATGTGCTGAGGAGAGGTGGTGTGAGTGTGAGACAGATCTGTAGTGTTATGTGCCTGTGTATAATGTGCTGAGGAGATGTGGAGTGAGTGTGAGACAGATCTGTAGTGTTATATACCTGTGTATAAGGTGCTGGGGAGAGGTGGTGTGAGTGTGAGACAGATCTGTAGTGTTATGTGCCTGTGTATAATGTGCTGAGGAGAGGTGGTGTAAGTGTGAGACAGATCTGTAGTGTTATATACCTGTCTATAATGTGCTGAGGAGAGGTGGAGTGAGTGTGAGACAGATCTGTAGTGTTATATACCTGTGTATAAGGTGCTGGAGAGAGGTGGTGAGAGTGTTAGACAGATCTGTAGTGTTATATACCTGTATATAATGTGCTGAGGAGAGGTGGAGTGAGTGTTAGACAGATCTGTAGTGTTATATACCTGTGTATAAGGTGCTGGGGAGAGGTGGCGTGAGTGTTAGACAGATCTGTAGTGTTATATACCTGTGTATAAGGTGCTGGGGAGAGGTGGTGTGAGTGTGAGACAGAACTGTAGTGTTATGTGCCTGTGTATAATGTGCTGGGGAGAGGTGGTGTAAGTGTGAGACAGATCTGTAGTGTTATATACCTGTGTATAAGGTGCTGCAGAGATGTGATGTGAGTGTGAGACAGATCTGTAGTGTTATATACCTGTGTATAAGGTGCTGAGGAGGGGTGGTGTGAGTGTGAGACAGATCTGTAGTGTTATATTCCTGTGTATAAGGTGCTGGGGAGAGGTAGTGTGAGACAGATCTGTAGTGTTATATATACCTGTGTATAAGGTACTGGGAGAGGTGGTGTGAGTGTAAGACATCTGTAGTGTTATGTGCCTGTGTATAAGGTGCTGGGGAGAGGTGGTGTGAGTGTTAGACAGATCTGTAGTGTTATATACCTGTGTATAATGTGCTGAGGAGAGGGGGAGTGAGTGTGAGACAGAACTGTAGTGTTATATACCTGTGTATAAGGTGCTGGGGAGAGGTGGTGTGAGTGTGAGACAGATCTGTAGTGTTATATACCTGTGTATGAGGTGCTGGGGAGAGGTGGTGTGAGTGTGAGACAGATCTGTAGTGTTATGTGCCTGTGTATAATGTGCTGAGGAGAGGTGGAGTGAGTGTGAGATAGATCTGTAGTGTTATATACCTGTGTATAAGGTGCTGGGGAGAGGTGGTGTGAGTGTGAGACAGATCTGTAGTGTTATATACCTGTGTATAAGGTGCTGGAGAGAGGTGGTGTGAGTGTGAGACAGATCTGTAGTGTTATATACCTGTGTATAAGGTGCTGGAGAGAGGTGGTGTGAGTGTGAGACAGATCTGTAGTGTTATATACCTGTGTATAAGGTGCTGAGGAGAGGTGGTATGAGTGTGAGACAGATCTGTAGTGTTATATTCCTGTGTATGAGGTGCTGGGGAGAGGTGGAGTGAGTGTGAGACAGATCTGTAGTGTTATAACCTGTGTATGAGGTGCTGAGGAGAGGTGGTGTAAGTGTGAGACAGATCTGTAGTGTTATGTGCCTGTGTATAATGTGCTGGGGAGAGGTGGTGTGAGTGTGAGACAGATCTGTAGTGCTATATACCTGTGTATAAGGTGCTGGGGAGAGGTGGCGTGAGTGTGAGACAGATCTGTAGTGTTATGTGCCTGTGTATAATGTGCTGGGGAGAGGTGGTGTAAGTGTGAGACAGATCTGTAGTGTTATATACCTGTGTATAAGGTGCTGGGGAGAGGTGGCGTGAGTGTGAGACAGATCTGTAGTGTTATGTGCCTGTGTATAATCATGTGCTGGGGAGAGGTGGTGTGAGTGTGAGACAGATCTGTAGTGCCTGTGTATAAGGTGCTGGGGAGAGGTGGTGTGAGTGTTAGACAGATCTGTAGTGTTATATACCTGTGTATAATGTGCTGAGGAGAGGGGGAGTGAGTGTGAGACAGATCTGTAGTGTTATATACCTGTTTATAAGGTGCTGGGGAGAGGTGGTGTGAGTGTGAGACAGATCTGTAGTGTTATATACCTGTGTATAAGGTGCTGGGGAGAGGTGGTGTGAGTGTGAGACAGATCTGTAGTGTTATATGCCTGTGTATAAGGTGCTGGGGAGAGGTGGTGTGAGTGTGAGACAGATCTGTAGTGTTATATACCTGTGTATAATGTGCTGAGGAGAGGTGGAGTGAGTGTGAGACAGATCTGTAGTGTTATATACCTGTGTATAAGGTGCTGAGGAGAGGTGGAGTGAGTGTGAGACAGATCTGTAGTGTTATATACCTGTGTATAAGGTGCTGGGGAGAGGTGGTGTGAGTTTTAGACAGATCTGTAGTGTTATATACCTGTGTATGAGGTGCTGGGGAGAGGTGGTGTGAGTGTGAGACAGAACTGTAGTGTTATGTGCCTGTGTATGAGGTGCTGGAGAGAGGTGGTGAGAGTGTTAGACAGATCTGTAGTGTTATGTGCCTGTGTATAATGTGCTGAGGAGAGGTGGTGTAAGTGTGAGACAGATCTGTAGTGTTATGTGCCTGTGTATAAGGTGCTGGGGAGAGGTGGTGTGAGTGTGAGACAGATCTGTAGTGTTATATACCTGTGTATAATGTGCTGAGGAGATGTGGAGTGAGTGTGAGACAGATCTGTAGTGTTATATACCTGTGTATAAGGTGCTGAGGAGAGGTGGAGTGAGTGTGAGACAGATCTGTAGTGTTATATACCTGTGTATAAGGTGCTGGGGAGAGGTGGTGTGAGTTTTAGACAGATCTGTAGTGTTATATACCTGTGTATGAGGTGCTGGGGAGAGGTGGTGTGAGTGTGAGACAGAACTGTAGTGTTATGTGCCTGTGTATGAGGTGCTGGAGAGAGGTGGTGAGAGTGTTAGACAGATCTGTAGTGTTATGTGCCTGTGTATAATGTGCTGAGGAGAGGTGGTGTAAGTGTGAGACAGATCTGTAGTGTTATATACCTGTGTATAATGTGCTGAGGAGAGGTGGAGTGAGTGTGAGACAGATCTGTAGTGCCTGTGTATAAGGTGCTGGGGAGAGGTGGCGTGAGTGTGAGACAGATCTGTAGTGTTATATACCTGTGTATAAGGTGCTGGGGAGAGGTGGCGTGAGTGTTAGACAGATCTGTAGTGTTATATACCTGTGTATAAGGTGCTGGGGAGAGGTGGTGTGAGTGTGAGACAGAACTGTAGTGTTATGTGCCTGTGTATAATGTGCTGGGGAGAGGTGGTGTAAGTGTGAGACAGATCTGTAGTGTTATATACCTGTGTATAAGGTGCTGGGGAGAGGTGGTGTGAGTTTGAGACAGATCTGTAGTGTTATATACCTGTGTATAATGTGCTGAGGAGAGGTGGAGTGAGTGTGAGACAGATCTGTAGTACCTGTGTATAAGGTGCTGCAGAGATGTGGTGTGAGTGTGAGACAGATCTGTAGTGTTATATACCTGTGTATAATGTGCTGAGGAGAGGTGGAGTGAGTGTGAGACAGATCTGTAGTACCTGTGTATAAGGTGCTGCAGAGATGTGGTGTGAGTGTTAGACAGATCTGTAGTGTTATATACCTGTGTATAATGTGCTGAGGAGAGGTGGAGTGAGTGTGAGACAGATCTGTAGTACCTGTGTATAAGGTGCTGCAGAGATGTGGAGTGAGTGTGAGACAGATCTGTAGTGTTATATACCTGTGTATAAGGTGCTGGGGAGAGGTGGTGTGAGTGTGAGACAGATCTGTAGTGTTATATACCTGTGTATAAGGTGCTGAGGAGAGGTGGTGTGAGTGTGAGACAGATCTGTAGTGTTATATTCCTGTGTATAAGGTGCTGGCGAGAGGTGGTGTGAGTGTGAGACAGATCTGTAGCGTTATATACCTGTGTATAAGGTGCTGGGGAGAGGTGGTGTGAGTGTGAGACAGATCTGTAGTGTTATATATACCTGTGTATAAGGTACTGGGAGAGATGGTGTGAGTGTGAGACATCTGTAGTGTTATGTGCCTGTGTATAATGTGCTGAGGAGAGGTGGAGTGAGTATGAGACAGATCTGTAGTGTTATATTCCTGTGTATAAGGTGCTGGCGAGAGGTGGTGTGAGTGTGAGACAGATCTGTAGCGTTATATACCTGTGTATAAGGTGCTAGGGAGAGGTGGTGTGAGTGTGAGACAGATCTGTAGTGTTATATATACCTGTGTATAAGGTACTGGGAGAGATGGTGTGAGTGTGAGACATCTGTAGTGTTATGTGCCTGTGTATAAGGTGCTGGGGAGAGGTGGTGTGAGTGTGAGACAGATCTGTAGTGTTATATACCTGTGTATGAGGTGCTGGGGAGAGGTGGTGTGAGTGTGAGACAGATCTGTAGTGTTATGTGCCTGTGTATAATGTGCTGAGGAGAGGTGGAGTGAGTGTGAGACAGATCTGTAGTGCCTGTGTATAAGGTGCTGGGGAGAGGTGGCGTGAGTGTGAGACAGGACTGTAGTGTTATGTGCCTGTGTATAAGGTGCTGGGGAGAGTTGGTGTGATTGTGAGACAGATCTGTAGTGTTATATACCTGTGTATAAGGTGCTGGGGAGAGGTGGTGTGAGTGTTAGACAGATCTGTAGTGTTATATACCTGTGTATGAGGTGCTGGGGAGAGGTGGTGTGAGTGTGAGACATAACTGTAGTGTTATGTGCCTGTGTATGAGGTTCTGGGGAGAGGTGGTGTGAGTGTGAGACAGATCTGTAGTGTTATGTGCCTGTGTATAATGTGCTGAGGAGAGGTGGTGTGAGTGTGAGACAGATCTGTAGTGTTATATGCCTGTATATAAGGTGCTGGGGAGAGGTGGCGTGAGTGTGAGACAGAACTGTAGTGTTATGTGCCTGTGTATAATGTGCTGAGGAGAGGTGGTGTGAGTGTGAGACAGATCTGTAGTGTTATATGCCTGTATATAAGGTGCTGGGGAGAGGTGGCGTGAGTGTGAGACAGATCTGTAGTGTTATGTGCCTGTGTATAATGTGCTGAGGAGAGGTGGTGTAAGTGTGAGACAGATCTGTAGTGTTATATACCTGTGTATAATGTGCTGAGGAGAGGTGGAGTGAGTGTGAGACAAATCTGTAGTGTTATATACCTGTGTATAAGGTGCTGGAGAGAGGTGGTGAGAGTGTGAGACAGAACTGTAGTGTTATATACCTGTGTATAAGGTGCTGGGGAGAGGTGGCGTGCGTGTTAGACAGATCTGTAGTGTTATATACCTGTATATAATGTGCTGAGGAGAGGTGGAGTGAGTGTTAGACAGATCTGTAGTGTTATATACCTGTGTATAAGGTGCTGGGGAGAGGTGGCGTGAGTGTGAGACAGAACTGTAGTGTTATGTGCCTGTGTATAATGTGCTGGGGAGAGGTGGTGTAAGTGTGAGACAGATCTGTAGTGTTATATACCTGTGTATAAGGTGCTGGGGAGAGGTGGTGTGAGTTTGAGACAGATCTGTAGTGTTATATACCTGTGTATAATGTGCTGAGGAGAGGTGGAGTGAGTGTGAGACAGATCTGTAGTACCTGTGTATAAGGTGCTGCAGAGATGTGGTGTGAGTGTGAGACAGATCTGTAGTGTTATATACCTGTGTATAAGGTGCTGAGGAGAGGTGGTGTGAGTGTGAGACAGATCTGTAGTGTTATATTCCTGTGTATAAGGTGCTGGGGAGAGGTGGTGTGAGTGTGAGACAGATCTGTAGTGTTATATACCTGTGTATAAGGTGCTGGGGAGAGGTGGTGTGAGTGTGAGACAGATCTGTAGTGTTATATACCTGTGTATAAGGTGCTGAGGAGAGGTGGTGTGAGTGTGAGACAGATCTGTAGTGTTATATTCCTGTGTATGAGGTGCTGGGGAGAGGTGGAGTGAGTGTGAGACATATCTGTAGTGTTATAACCTGTGTATGAGGTGCTGAGGAGAGGTGGTGTGAGTGTGAGACAGATCTGTAGTGTTATGTGACTGTGTATAATGTGCTGAGGAGAGGTGGTGTGAGTGTGAGACAGATCTGTAGTGCCTGTGTATAAGGTGCTGGGGAGAGGTGGTGTGAGTGTGAGACAGATCTGTAGTGTTATGTGCCTGTGTATAATGTGCTGAGGAGAGGTGGTGTGAGTGTGAGACAGATCTGTAGTGTTATATACCTGTGTATAAGGTGCTGAGGAGAGGTGGAGTGAGTGTCAGACAGATCTGTAGTGTTGTTTTATATACCTGTGTATAAGGTGCTGGGGAGAGGTGGTGTGAGTGTGAGACAGATCTGTAGTGTTATATACCTGTGTATAAGGTGCTGGGGAGAGGTGGTGTGAGTGTGAGACAGATCTGTAGTGTTATATACCTGTGTATAATGTGCTGGGGAGAGGTGGTGTGAGTGTGAGACAGATCTGTAGTGTTATATACCTGTGTATGAGGTGCTGGGGAGAGGTGGTGTGAGTGTGAGACAGATCTGTAGTGTTATGTGCCTGTGTATAATGTGCTGAGGAGAGGTGGTGTAAGTGTGAGACAGATCTGTAGTGTTATATACCTGTGTATAATGTGCTGAGGAGAGGTGGAGTGAGTGTGAGACAGATCTGTAGTGCCTGTGTATAAGGTGCTGGGGAGAGGTGGCGTGAGTGTGAGACAGATCTGTAGTGTTATATACCTGTGTATAAGGTGCTGGGGAGAGGTGGCGTGAGTGTTAGACAGATCTGTAGTGTTATATACCTGTGTATAAGGTGCTGGGGAGAGGTGGTGTGAGTGTGAGACAGAACTGTAGTGTTATGTGCCTGTGTATAATGTGCTGGGGAGAGGTGGTGTGAGTTTGAGACAGATCTGTAGTGTTATATACCTGTGTATAATGTGCTGAGGAGAGGTGGAGTGAGTGTGAGACAGATCTGTAGTACCTGTGTATAAGGTGCTGCAGAGATGTGGTGTGAGTGTGAGACAGATCTGTAGTGTTATATACCTGTGTATAATGTGCTGAGGAGAGGTGGAGTGAGTGTGAGACAGATCTGTAGTACCTGTGTATAAGGTGCTGCAGAGATGTGGTGTGAGTGTTAGACAGATCTGTAGTGTTATATACCTGTGTATAATGTGCTGAGGAGAGGTGGAGTGAGTGTGAGACAGATCTGTAGTACCTGTGTATAAGGTGCTGCAGAGATGTGGAGTGAGTGTGAGACAGATCTGTAGTGTTATATACCTGTGTATAAGGTGCTGGGGAGAGGTGGTGTGAGTGTGAGACAGATCTGTAGTGTTATATACCTGTGTATAAGGTGCTGAGGAGAGGTGGTGTGAGTGTGAGACAGATCTGTAGTGTTATATTCCTGTGTATAAGGTGCTGGCGAGAGGTGGTGTGAGTGTGAGACAGATCTGTAGCGTTATATACCTGTGTATAAGGTGCTGGGGAGAGGTGGTGTGAGTGTGAGACAGATCTGTAGTGTTATATATACCTGTGTATAAGGTACTGGGAGAGATGGTGTGAGTGTGAGACATCTGTAGTGTTATGTGCCTGTGTATAATGTGCTGAGGAGAGGTGGAGTGAGTATGAGACAGATCTGTAGTGTTATATTCCTGTGTATAAGGTGCTGGCGAGAGGTGGTGTGAGTGTGAGACAGATCTGTAGCGTTATATACCTGTGTATAAGGTGCTAGGGAGAGGTGGTGTGAGTGTGAGACAGATCTGTAGTGTTATATATACCTGTGTATAAGGTACTGGGAGAGATGGTGTGAGTGTGAGACATCTGTAGTGTTATGTGCCTGTGTATAAGGTGCTGGGGAGAGGTGGTGTGAGTGTGAGACAGATCTGTAGTGTTATATACCTGTGTATGAGGTGCTGGGGAGAGGTGGTGTGAGTGTGAGACAGATCTGTAGTGTTATGTGCCTGTGTATAATGTGCTGAGGAGAGGTGGAGTGAGTGTGAGACAGATCTGTAGTGCCTGTGTATAAGGTGCTGGGGAGAGGTGGCGTGAGTGTGAGACAGGACTGTAGTGTTATGTGCCTGTGTATAAGGTGCTGGGGAGAGTTGGTGTGATTGTGAGACAGATCTGTAGTGTTATATACCTGTGTATAAGGTGCTGGGGAGAGGTGGTGTGAGTGTTAGACAGATCTGTAGTGTTATATACCTGTGTATGAGGTGCTGGGGAGAGGTGGTGTGAGTGTGAGACATAACTGTAGTGTTATGTGCCTGTGTATGAGGTTCTGGGGAGAGGTGGTGTGAGTGTGAGACAGATCTGTAGTGTTATGTGCCTGTGTATAATGTGCTGAGGAGAGGTGGTGTGAGTGTGAGACAGATCTGTAGTGTTATATGCCTGTATATAAGGTGCTGGGGAGAGGTGGCGTGAGTGTGAGACAGAACTGTAGTGTTATGTGCCTGTGTATAATGTGCTGAGGAGAGGTGGTGTGAGTGTGAGACAGATCTGTAGTGTTATATGCCTGTATATAAGGTGCTGGGGAGAGGTGGCGTGAGTGTGAGACAGATCTGTAGTGTTATGTGCCTGTGTATAATGTGCTGAGGAGAGGTGGTGTAAGTGTGAGACAGATCTGTAGTGTTATATACCTGTGTATAATGTGCTGAGGAGAGGTGGAGTGAGTGTGAGACAAATCTGTAGTGTTATATACCTGTGTATAAGGTGCTGGAGAGAGGTGGTGAGAGTGTGAGACAGAACTGTAGTGTTATATACCTGTGTATAAGGTGCTGGGGAGAGGTGGCGTGCGTGTTAGACAGATCTGTAGTGTTATATACCTGTATATAATGTGCTGAGGAGAGGTGGAGTGAGTGTTAGACAGATCTGTAGTGTTATATACCTGTGTATAAGGTGCTGGGGAGAGGTGGCGTGAGTGTGAGACAGAACTGTAGTGTTATGTGCCTGTGTATAATGTGCTGGGGAGAGGTGGTGTAAGTGTGAGACAGATCTGTAGTGTTATATACCTGTGTATAAGGTGCTGGGGAGAGGTGGTGTGAGTTTGAGACAGATCTGTAGTGTTATATACCTGTGTATAATGTGCTGAGGAGAGGTGGAGTGAGTGTGAGACAGATCTGTAGTACCTGTGTATAAGGTGCTGCAGAGATGTGGTGTGAGTGTGAGACAGATCTGTAGTGTTATATACCTGTGTATAAGGTGCTGAGGAGAGGTGGTGTGAGTGTGAGACAGATCTGTAGTGTTATATTCCTGTGTATAAGGTGCTGGGGAGAGGTGGTGTGAGTGTGAGACAGATCTGTAGCGTTATATACCTGTGTATAAGGTGCTGGGGAGAGGTGGTGTGAGTGTGAGACAGATCTGTAGTGTTATATATACCTGTGTATAAGGTACTGGGAGAGATGGTGTGAGTGTGAGACATCTGTAGTGTTATGTGCCTGTGTATAAGGTGCTGGGGAGAGGTGGTGTGAGTGTTAGACAGATCTGTAGTGTTATATACCTGTGTATAATGTGCTGAGGAGAGGGGGAGTGACTGTGAGACAGAACTGTAGTGTTATATACCTGTGTATAAGGTGCTGGGGAGAGGTGGTGTGAGTGTGAGACAGATCTGTAGTGTTATATACCTGTGTATAAGGTGCTGGGGAGAGGTGGTGTGAGTGTGAGACAGATCTGTAGTGTTATATACCTGTGTATAAGGTGCTGAGGAGAGGTGGTGTGAGTGTGAGACAGATCTGTAGTGTTATATTCCTGTGTATGAGGTGCTGGGGAGAGGTGGAGTGAGTGTGAGACATATCTGTAGTGTTATAACCTGTGTATGAGGTGCTGAGGAGAGGTGGTGTGAGTGTGAGACAGATCTGTAGTGTTATGTGACTGTGTATAATGTGCTGAGGAGAGGTGGTGTGAGTGTGAGACAGATCTGTAGTGCCTGTGTATAAGGTGCTGGGGAGAGGTGGTGTGAGTGTGAGACAGATCTGTAGTGTTATGTGCCTGTGTATAATGTGCTGAGGAGAGGTGGTGTGAGTGTGAGACAGATCTGTAGTGTTATATACCTGTGTATAAGGTGCTGAGGAGAGGTGGAGTGAGTGTCAGACAGATCTGTAGTGTTGTTTTATATACCTGTGTATAAGGTGCTGGGGAGAGGTGGTGTGAGTGTGAGACAGATCTGTAGTGTTATATACCTGTGTATAAGGTGCTGGGGAGAGGTGGTGTGAGTGTGAGACAGATCTGTAGTGTTATGTGCCTGTGTATAATGTGCTGAGGAGAGGTGGAGTGAGTGTGAGACAGATCTGTAGTGTTATATACCTGTGTATAAGGTGCTGGGGAGAGGTGGTGTGAGTGTGAGACAGATCTGTAGTGTTATGTGCCTGTGTATAATGTGCTGAGGAGAGGTGGAGTGAGTGTGAGACAGATCTGTAGTGTTATATACCTGTGTATAAGGTGCTGGGGAGAGGTGGTGTGAGTGTGAGACAGATCTGTAGTGTAATATACCTGTGTATAAGGTGATGGGGAGAGGTGGAGTGAGTGTTAGACAGATCTGTAGTGCCTGTGTATAAGGTGCTGGGGAGAGGTGGTGTGAGTGTGAGACAGATCTGTAGTGTTATGTGCCTGTGTATAATGTGCTGGGGAGAGGTGTAGTGAGTGTCAGACATATCTGTAGTGTTATGTGCCTGTGTATAAGGTGCTGGGGAGAGGTGGTGTGAGTGTGAGACAGATCTGTAGTGTTATATGCCTGTGTATAATGTGCTGGGGAGAGGTGGTGTGAGTGTGAGACAGATCTGTAGTGCCTGTGTATAAGGTGCTGGGGAGAGGTGGTGTGAGTGTGAGACAGATCTGTAGTGTTATGTGCCTGTGTATAATGTGCTAAGGAGAGGTGGTGTAAGTGTGAGACAGATCTGTAGTGTTATATACCTGTGTATAATGTGCTGAGGAGAGGTGGAGTGAGTGTGAGACAGATCTGTAGTGTTATATACCTGTGTATAAGGTGCTGAGGAGAGGTGGAGTGAGTGTGAGACAGATCTGTAGTGTTATATACCTGTGTATAAGGTGCTGGGGAGAGGTGGTGTGAGTGTGAGACAGATCTGTAGTGCCTGTGTATAAGGTGCTGGGGAGAGGTGGCGTGAGTGTGAGACAGATCTGTAGTGTTATATACCTGTGTATAAGGTGCTGGGGAGAGTTGGTGTGAGTGTTAGACAGATCTGTAGTGTTATATACCTGTGTATGAGGTGCTGGGGAGAGGTGGTGTGAGTGTGAGACAGAACTGTAGTGTTATATACCTGTGTATGAGGTGCTGGGGAGAGGTGGTGTGAGTGTGAGACAGATCTGTAGTGTTATATACCTGTGTATGAGGTGCTGGGGAGAGGTGGTGTGAGTGTGAGACAGATCTGTAGTGTTATATTCCTGTGTATAAGGTGCTGGGGAGAGGTGGAGTGAGTGTCAGACAGATCTGTAGTGTTATATACCTGTGTATGAGGTGCTGGGGAGAGGTGGTGTGAGTGTGAGACAGAACTGTAGTGTTATATACCTGTGTATGAGGTGCTGGGGAGAGGTGGTGTGAGTGTGAGACAGATCTGTAGTGTTATATACCTGTGTATGAGGTGCTGGGGAGAGGTGGTGTGAGTGTGAGACAGATCTGTACTGTTATATTCCTGTGTATAAGGTGCTGGGGAGAGGTGGTGTGAGTGTGAGACAGATCTGTAGCGTTATATACCTGTGTATAAGGTGCTGGGGAGAGGTGGTGTGAGTGTGAGACAGATCTGTAGTGTTATATATACCTGTGTATAAGGTACTGGGAGAGATGGTGTGAGTGTGAGACATCTGTAGTGTTATGTGCCTGTGTATAAGGTGCTGGGGAGAGGTGGTGTGAGTGTGAGACAGATCTGTAGTGTTATATACCTGTGTATGAGGTGCTGGGGAGAGGTGGTGTGAGTGTGAGACAGATCTGTAGTGTTATGTGCCTGTGTATAATGTGCTGAGGAGAGGTGGAGTGAGTGTGAGACAGATCTGTAGTGCCTGTGTATAAGGTGCTGGGGAGAGGTGGCGTGAGTGTGAGACAGGTCTGTAGTGTTATGTGCCTGTGTATAAGGTGCTGGGGAGAGTTGGTGTGAGTGTGAGACAGATCTGTAGTGTTATATACCTGTGTATAAGGTGCTGGGGAGAGGTGGTGTGAGTTTTAGACAGATCTGTAGTGTTATATACCTGTGTATGAGGTGCTGGGGAGAGGTGGTGTGAGTGTGAGACAGAACTGTAGTGTTATATGCCTGTATATAAGGTGCTGGGAAGAGGTGGAGTGAGTGTTAGACAGATCTGTAGTGTTATATACCTGTGTATGAGGTTCTGGGGAGAGGTGGTGTGAGTGTGAGACAGATCTGTAGTGTTATGTGCCTGTGTATAATGTGCTGAGGAGAGGTGGTGTGAGTGTGAGACAGATCTGTAGTGTTATATGCCTGTATATAAGGTGCTGGGAAGAGGTGGAGTGAGTGTTAGACAGATCTGTAGTGTTATATTCCTGTGTATAAGGTGCTGGGGAGAGGTGGTGTGAGTGTGAGACAGATCTGTAGTGTTATATACCTGTGTATAATGTGCTGAGGAGAGGTGGAGTGAGTGTGAGACAGATCTGTAGTGTTATATACCTGTGTATAAGGTGCTGGAGAGAGGTGGTGAGAGTGTGAGACAGAACTGTAGTGTTATATACCTGTGTATAAGGTGCTGGGGAGAGGTGGCGTGAGTGTTAGACAGATCTGTAGTGTTATATACCTGTATATAATGTGCTGAGGAGAGGTGGAGTGAGTGTTAGACAGATCTGTAGTGTTATATACCTGTGTATAAGGTGCTGGGGAGAGGTGGCGTGAGTGTGAGACAGAACTGTAGTGTTATGTGCCTGTGTATAATGTGCTGGGGAGAGGTGGTGTAAGTGTGAGACAGATCTGTAGTGTTATATACCTGTGTATAAGGTGCTGGGGAGAGGTGGTGTGAGTTTGAGACAGATCTGTAGTGTTATATACCTGTGTATAATGTGCTGAGGAGAGGTGGAGTGAGTGTGAGACAGATCTGTAGTACCTGTGTATAAGGTGCTGCAGAGATGTGGTGTGAGTGTGAGACAGATCTGTAGTGTTATATACCTGTGTATAAGGTGCTGAGGAGAGGTGGTGTGAGTGTGAGACAGATCTGTAGTGTTATATTCCTGTGTATAAGGTGCTGGGGAGAGGTGGTGTGAGTGTGAGACAGATCTGTAGCGTTATATACCTGTGTATAAGGTGCTGGGGAGAGGTGGTGTGAGTGTGAGACAGATCTGTAGTGTTATATATACCTGTGTATAAGGTACTGGGAGAGATGGTGTGAGTTTGAGACATCTGTAGTGTTATGTGCCTGTGTATAAGGTGCTGGGGAGAGGTGGTGTGAGTGTTAGACAGATCTGTAGTGTTATATACCTGTGTATAATGTGCTGAGGAGAGGGGGAGTGAGTGTGAGACAGAACTGTAGTGTTATATACCTGTGTATAAGGTGCTGGGGAGAGGTGGTGTGAGTGTGAGACAGATCTGTAGTGTTATATACCTGTGTATGAGGTGCTGGGGAGAGGTGGTGTGAGTGTGAGACAGATCTGTAGTGTTATGTGCCTGTGTATAAGGTGCTGGGGAGAGGTGGTGTGAGTGTGAGACAGATCTGTAGTGTTATATACCTGTGTATAAGGTGCTGGGGAGAGGTGGTGTGAGTGTGAGACAGATCTGTAGTGTTATATACCTGTGTATAAGGTGCTGGGGAGAGGTGGTGTGAGTGTGAGACAGATCTGTAGTGTTATATACCTGTGTATAAGGTGCTGGGGAGAGGTGGTGTGAGTGTGAGACAGATCTGTAGTGTTATATACCTGTGTATAAGGTGCTGGGGAGAGGTGGTGTGAGTGTGAGACAGATCTGTAGTGTTATATACCTGTGTATAAGGTGCTGAGGAGAGGTGGTGTGAGTGTGAGACAGATCTGTAGTGTTATATTCCTGTGTATGAGGTGCTGGGGAGAGGTGGAGTGAGTGTGAGACATATCTGTAGTGTTATAACCTGTGTATGAGGTGCTGAGGAGAGGTGGTGTGAGTGTGAGACAGATCTGTAGTGTTATGTGACTGTGTATAATGTGCTGAGGAGAGGTGGTGTGAGTGTGAGACAGATCTGTAGTGTTATGTGCCTGTGTATAATGTGCTGAGGAGAGGTGGAGTGAGTGTGAGACAGATCTGTAGTGTTATATACCTGTGTATAAGGTGCTGGGGAGAGGTGGTGTGAGTGTGAGACAGATCTGTAGTGTTATATGCCTGTGTATAAGGTGCTGGGGAGAGGTGGCGTGAGTGTGAGACAGATCTGTAGTGTTATGTGCCTGTGTATAATGTGCTGGGGAGAGGTGGTGTGAGTGTGAGACAGATCTGTAGTGTTATATGCCTGTGTATAAGGTGCTGGGGAAAGGTGGTGTGAGTGTGAGACAGATCTGTAGTGTTATGTGCCTGTGTATAATGTGCTGAGGAGAGGTGGTGTGAGTGTGAGACAGATCTGTAGTGTTATATACCTGTGTATAAGGTGCTGAGGAGAGGTGGAGTGAGTGTCAGACAGATCTGTAGTGTTGTGTTATATACCTGTGTATAAGGTGCTGGGGAGAGGTGGTGTGAGTGTGAGACAGATCTGTAGTGTTATATACCTGTGTATAAGGTGCTGGGGAGAGGTGGTGTGAGTGTGAGACAGATCTGTAGTGTTATGTGCCTGTGTATAATGTGCTGAGGAGAGGTGGAGTGAGTGTGAGACAGATCTGTAGTGTTATATACCTGTGTATACGGTGCTGGGGAGAGGTGGTGTGAGTGTGAGACAGATCTGTAGTGTTATGTGCCTGTGTATAATGTGCTGAGGAGAGGTGGAGTGAGTGTGAGACAGATCTGTAGTGTTATATACCTGTGTATAAGGTGCTGGGGAGAGGTGGTGTGAGTGTGAGACAGATCTGTAGTGTAATATACCTGTGTATAAGGTGATGGGGAGAGGTGGAGTGAGTGTTAGACAGATCTGTAGTGCCTGTGTATAAGGTGCTGGGGAGAGGTGGTGTGAGTGTGAGACAGATCTGTAGTGTTATGTGCCTGTGTATAATGTGCTGGGGAGAGGTGTAGTGAGTGTCAGACATATCTGTAGTGTTATGTGCCTGTGTATAAGGTGCTGGGGAGGGGTGGTGTGAGTGTGAGACAGATCTGTAGTGTTATATGCCTGTGTATAAGGTGCTGAGGAGAGGTGGAGTGAGTGTGAGACAGATCTGTAGTGTTATATACCTGTGTATAAGGTGCTGGGGAGAGGTGGTGTGAGTGTGAGACAGATCTGTAGTGCCTGTGTATAAGGTGCTGGGGAGAGGTGGCGTGAGTGTGAGACAGATCTGTAGTGTTATGTGCCTGTGTATAAGGTGCTGGGGAGAGTTGGTGTGAGTGTTAGACAGATCTGTAGTGTTATATACCTGTGTATGAGGTGCTGGGGAGAGGTGGCGTGAGTGTTAGACAGATCTGTAGTGTTATATACCTGTGTATGAGGTGCTGGGGAGAGGTGGCGTGAGTGTGAGACAAATCTGTAGTGTTATATACCTGTGTATAAGGTGCTGGGGAGAGGTGGTGTGAGTGTTAGACAGATCTGTAGTGTTATATACCTGTGTATGAGGTGCTGGGGAGAGGTGGCGTGAGTGTTAGACAGATCTGTAGTGTTATATACCTGTGTATGAGGTGCTGGGGAGAGGTGGTGTGAGTGTGAGACAGAACTGTAGTGTTATATACCTGTGTATGAGGTGCTGGGGAGAGGTGGTGTGAGTGTGAGACAGATCTGTAGTGTTATATACCTGTGTATGAGGTGCTGGGGAGAGGTGGTGTGAGTGTGAGACAGATCTGTAGTGTTATGTGCCTGTGTATAATGTGCTGAGGAGAGGTGGTGTGAGTGTGAGACAGATCTGTAGTGTTATATGCCTGTATATAAGGTGCTGGGAAGAGGTGGAGTGAGTGTTAGACAGATCTGTAGTGTTATATACCTGTGTATAAGGTGCTGGGGAGAGGTGGTGTAAGTGTGAGACAGATCTGTAGTGTTATATACCTGTGTATAATGTGCTGAGGAGAGGTGGAGTGAGTGTGAGACAGATCTGTAGTGTTATATACCTGTGTATAAGGTGCTGGGGAGAGGTGGTGTAAGTGTGAGACAGATCTGTAGTGTTATATACCTGTGTATAATGTGCTGAGGAGAGGTGGAGTGAGTGTGAGACAGATCTGTAGTGTTATGTGCCTGTGTATAATGTGCTGGGGAGAGGTGGTGTGAGTGTGAGACAGATCTGTAGTGTTATATACCTGTGTATAAGGTGCTGGAGAGAGGTGGTGAGAGTGTGAGACAGATCTGTAGTGTTATATACCTGTGTATAAGGTGCTGGGGAGAGGTGGCGTGAGTTTCAGACAGATCTGTAGTGTTATATACCTGTGTATAAGGTGCTGGGGAGAGGTGGAGTGAGTGTGAGACAGATCTGTAGTGTTATGTGCCTGTGTATAATGTGCTGAGGAGAGGTGATGTAAGTGTGAGACAGATCTGTATTGTTATATACCTGTGTATAATGTGCTGAGGAGAGGTGGAGTGAGTGTGAGACAGATCTGTAGTGTTATATACCTGTGTATAAGGTGCTGAGGAGAGGTGGAGTGAGTGTGAGACAGATCTGTAGTGTTATATACCTGTGTATAAGGTGCTGGGGAGAGGTGGTGTGAGTGTGAGACAGATCTGTAGTGCCTGTGTATAAGGTGCTGGGGAGATGTGGCGTGAGTGTGAGACAGATCTGTAGTGTTATGTGCCTGTGTATAAGGTGCTGGGGAGAGTTGGTGTGAGTGTGAGACAGATCTGTAGTGTTATATACCTGTGTATAAGGTGCTGGGGAGAGGTGGTGTGAGTGTGAGACAGATCTGTAGTGTTATATGCCTGTATATAAGGTGCTGGGAAGAGGTGGAGTGAGTGTGAGACAGATCTGTAGTGTTATATACCTGTGTATAATGTGCTGAGGAGAGGTGGAGTGAGTGTGAGACAGATCTGTAGTGTTATATACCTGTGTATAAGGTGCTGGAGAGAGGTGGTGAGAGTGTGAGACAGAACTGTAGTGTTATATACCTGTGTATAAGGTGCTGGGGAGAGGTGGTGTGAGTGTGAGACATACCTGTAGTGTTATGTGCCTGTGTATAATGTGCTGGGGAGAGGTGGTGTAAGTGTGAGACAGATCTGTAGTGTTATATACCTGTGTATAAGGTGCTGGGGAGAGGTGGTGTGAGTTTGAGACAGATCTGTAGTGTTATATACCTGTGTATAATGTGCTGAGGAGAGGTGGAGTGAGTGCGAGACAGATCTGTAGTACCTGTGTATAAGGTGCTGCAGAGATGTGGTGTGAGTGTGAGACAGATCTGTAGTGTTATATACCTGTGTATAAGGTGCTGAGGAGAGGTGGTGTGAGTGTGAGACAGATCTGTAGTGTTATATCCCTGTGTATAAGGTGCTGGGGAGAGGTGGTGTGAGTGTGAGACAGATCTGTAGCGTTATATACCTGTGTATAAGGTGCTGGGGAGAGGTGGTGTGAGTGTGAGACAGATCTGTAGTGTTATATATACCTGTGTATAAGGTACTGGGAGAGGTGGTGTGAGTGTGAGACATCTGTAGTGTTATGTGCCTGTGTATAAGGTGCTGGGGAGAGGTGGTGTGAGTGTTAGACAGATCTGTAGTGTTATATACCTGTGTATAATGTGCTGAGGAGAGGGGGAGTGAGTGTGAGACAGAACTGTAGTGTTATATACCTGTGTATAAGGTGCTGGGGAGAGGTGGTGTGAGTGTGAGACAGATCTGTAGTGTTATATACCTGTATATAATGTGCTGAGGAGAGGTGGAGTGAGTGTTAGACAGATCTGTAGTGTTATATACCTGTGTATGAGGTGCTGGGGAGAGGTGGTGTGAGTGTGAGACAGATCTGTAGTGTTATATACCTGTGTATAAGGTGCTGAGGAGAGGTGGTGTGAGTGTGAGACAGATCTGTAGTGTTATATTCCTGTGTATGAGGTGCTGGGGAGAGGTGGAGTGAGTGTGAGACATATCTGTAGTGTTATAACCTGTGTATGAGGTGCTGAGGAGAGGTGGTGTAAGTGTGAGACAGATCTGTAGTGTTATATACCTGTGTATAATGTGCTGAGGAGAGGTGGAGTGAGTGTGAGACAGAACTGTAGTGTTATATACCTGTGTATAATGTGCTGGGGAGAGGTGGAGTGAGTGTAAGACAGATCTGTAGTGTTATATACCTGTGTATAAGGTGCTGGGGAGAGGTGGTGTGAGTGTTAGACAGATCTGTAGTGTTATATACCTGTGTATAAGGTGCTGGGGAGAGGTGGTGTGAGTGTTAGACAGATCTGTAGTGTTATATACCTGTGTATAAGGTGCTGGGGAGAGGTGGTGTGAGTGTGAGACAGATCTGTAGTGTTATATACCGGTGTATGAGGTGCTGGGGAGAGGTGGTGTGAGTGTGAGACAGATCTGTAGTGTTATATACCTGTGTATAAGGTGCTGGGGAGAGGTGGTGTGAGTGTGAGACAGATCTGTAGTGTTATATACCTGTGTATAAGGTGCTGGGGAGAGGTGGTGTGAGTGTGAGACAGATCTGTAGTGTTATATACCTGTGTATAAGGTGCTGAGGAGAGGTGGTGTGAGTGTGAGACAGATCTGTAGTGTTATATTCCTGTGTATGAGGTGCTGGGGAGAGGTGGAGTGAGTGTGAGACATATCTGTAGTGTTATAACCTGTGTATGAGGTGCTGAGGAGAGGTGGTGTAAGTGTGAGACAGATCTGTAGTGTTATATACCTGTGTATAATGTGCTGAGGAGAGGTGGAGTGAGTGTGAGACAGATCTGTAGTGTTATATACCTGTGTATAAGGTGCTGGGGAGAGGTGGTGTGAGTGTGAGACAGATCTGTAGTGTTATATACCTGTGTATGAGGTGCTGGGGAGAGGTGGTGTGAGTGTGAGACAGAACTGTAGTGTTATATACCTGTGTATAAGGTGCTGGGGAGAGGTGGTGTGAGTGTGAGACAGATCTGTAGTGTTATATACCTGTGTATAAGGTGCTGGGGAGAGGTGGTGTGAGTGTGAGACAGATCTGTAGTGTTATATACCTGTGTATAAGGTGCTGAGGAGAGGTGGTGTGAGTGTGAGACAGATCTGTAGTGTTATATTCCTGTGTATGAGGTGCTGGGGAGAGGTGGAGTGAGTGTGAGACATATCTGTAGTGTTATATACCTGTGTATGAGGTGCTGAGGAGAGGTGGTGTAAGTGTGAGACAGATCTGTAGTGTTATATACCTGTGTATAATGTGCTGAGGAGAGGTGGAGTGAGTGTGAGACAGATCTGTAGTGTTATATACCTGTGTATAATGTGCTGGGGAGAGGTGGAGTGAGTGTAAGACAGATCTGTAGTGTTATATACCTGTGTATAAGGTGCTGGGGAGAGGTGGTGTGAGTGTTAGACAGATCTGTAGTGTTATATACCTGTGTATAAGGTGCTGGGGAGAGGTGGTGTGAGTGTGAGACAGATCTGTAGTGTTATATACCTGTGTATGAGGTGCTGGGGAGAGGTGGTGTGAGTGTGAGACAGATCTGTAGTGTTATGTGCCTGTGTATAAGGTGCTGGGGAGAGGTGGTATGAGTGTGAGGCAGACGGTACCTCTATATACTGTTATATGCTGTATTATGTGCTAGAATGGGGGCTATGTATGAGACAGGATCCTCTATATCTATAATATTAAATATCTCAATATAAGTGACTAGGAGGGCGGTGTGTGAAACAGCGGGGATATCTCTATAACATTGTATATCTATATACCTGTATAAGGAATTTGACAGGGATGTACTAAAAGCAATGACAAGGGTGAATGACAGAATGGAATGCCCATAGACTATAATAGGATTACATTTAAAGTGCTATAGCAATAAAACTATGAGACATATCAAATAGATATTTACCAGATATGTTCCCCAGGTACAGTAGCAGATTCTGAAAGTGACATTACGTCACATTATAGCTGCTTTCTATGAAATGACAAGGGTGAAATACATGATGGAATGCCCATAGACTGTAATAGGATTACATTTAAAAGTGCTATAGCAACGAAAATACCAGACATATCAAGTAGATATTTACCAGATATGTTCCCCAGGTACAGTAGCGTAATCTGAAAATGAGATTACGTCAGATTATAGCTGCTTTCTATGTACTGACAAGGGTGAATGACAAAATTTAATGCCCATAGACTATAATGGAATTACATTTAAAAGTGCAATAGAAATTAAAAGATGAGACTTTTTTTTTTTACATACCTTTTATTTTAGTACTGGCAGACTTTCTGCCAGTACTTAAGATGGCGGGGACAATTGTGGGGTGGGAGAGGGAAGAGAGCTGTTTGGGAGGGATCAGGGGATGTGATGTGTCAGGTGGGAGGCTGATCTCTACATTAAAGCTAAAATAAACCCTGCAAGCTCCCTACAAGATACCTAATTAACCCCTTCACTGCTAGAGATAATACACGTGTGATGCGCAGTGGTATTTAGCGGCCTTCTAATTTTCCAAAAAGCAACACCAAAGCCATAAATGTCTGCTATTTCTGAACAAAGGGGATCCCAGAGAAGCATTTACAACCATTTGTGCCATAATTGCACAAGCTGTTTCTAAATAATTTCAGTGAGAAACCTAAAGTTTGTGAAAAAGTGAGTTTTTTTTTATTTGATCGCATTTGGCGGGGAAATGGTGGCATGAAATATACCAAAATGGGCCTAGATCAATACTTTGGGTTGTCTACTACACTACACTAAAGCTAAAATTAACCCTACAAGCTCCCTAATTAACCCCTTCACTGCTGGGCATAATACACTTGTGGTGCGCAGCTGCATCAACGCCAAAGCCATATATGCCCAGAGGCAGAACTTTAGCAAAGCTTTGTTTGGAAAAATCAGCCTGATGTGGAGCAGCGCTGTAAAGCTAAAGCAATAACAGTTCCTGCATGTGTCCTGTTCTTTCTGCAGACATGATGAATTTTCTGCGATGACATCTCAGATCACTGCATGTTCTGCTTTGGGGCATATATGTCTGCTATTTCTGAACAAAGAGGATCCCAGAGAAACTTTTACAACCATTTGTGCCATAATTGTACAAGCTGATTGTAAATAATTTCAGTGAGAAACCTAAAATTGTGAAAAATTTAAGGTTTTTCTCATTTAATCGCATTTGGCGGAGAAATAGTGGCATGAAATATACCAAGATGAGCCTAGATCAATACTTAGGGTTGTCTACTACAGTAAAGCTAAAATTAACCCTAGAAGCTCCCTACATGCTCCCTAATTAACCCCTTCACTTCTGGGCATAATACACATGTGGTGCGCAGTGGCATTTAGTGGCCTTCTAATTACCAAAAAGCAACGCCAAAGCCATATAAGTCTGCTATTTCTGAACAAAGAGGATCCCAGAGAAGCATTTACAACCATTTGTGACATAATTGCACAAGTTGTTTGCAAATAATTTCAGTTAGAAACCTAAAGTTTGTAAAAAAAAAATGTGAAAAAGTGAACAATTTTTTTTATTTGATCTCATTTGGCGGTGAAATGGTGGCTTGAAATATACCAAAATGGGCCTAGATCTATACTTTGGGTTGTCTTCTAAAAAAAATATATACATGTCAAGGGATATTCAGGGATTCCTGACAGATATCAGTGTCCCAATGTAACTAGCGCTAATTTTGAAAAAAAAAATGGTTTGGAAATAGCAAAGTGCTACTTGTACTTATTGCCCTATAATTTGCAAAAAAAGCAAAGAACATGTAAACATTGGGTATTTCTAAACTCAGGACAAAATTTAGAAACTATTTAGTATGGGTGTTTTTTGGTGGTTGTAGATGTGTAACAGATTTTGGGGGTCAAAGTTCGAAAAAGTGTGTTTTTTTCCATTTTCTCCTCATATTTTATAAAAAAAAAATTATAGTAAATTATAAGATATGATGAAAATAATGGTATCTTTAGAAAGTCAATTTAAAGGGGAGAAAAACGGTATATAATATGTGTGGGTACAGTAAATGAGTAAGAGGAAAATTACAGCTAAACACAAACACAGCAGAAATGTAAAAATAGCCCTGATCCTTAAGGGAAAGATATTGAAAAATGGTCTTGTCCTTAAGGGGTTAAAAGTGATATATTACAACACAAATATGAGATATATCAACTAGATATTTACCATATATGTTCCCCAGATACAGTATCATATTCTGAAAGTGAGATTACGTCAGATTATAGCTGCTTTCTATGGAATGACAAAATTGAATGCCCATAGACTATAATGGGATTACATTTAAAATTGATATAGAAACTAAAATATTAGACATATTAACTAGATATGTTCCCCAGGTACAGTAGCATATTCTGAAAGTGAGAATACTTCAGAATATAGCTGCTTTCTATGGAATGACAAGGGTGAATGATAAAATAGAATGCCCATAGACTATAATAGGATTACATTTAAACTTTTACTTTTCACTTTTTCAGAACAGTATAAGTTTACAACTACCCCTGGCTTATGTGCAACCCAGATATAATAGGAGTCGTCATTTGGATTGTTTATATTAAATCAGGTGATTTGGAACTATGCTTTGCATGATATAGTGCTGAGCTTGTTTATTTACACCTAGCCCCTAGATTGATGGGAGTTATTTGAATTAATGTGCACTATTATCTGTTTGCACAATTATTAGTGGATTGCTTGTTATTGCTGATGATATATTCTGTATAGATAAATGTGTAAGGCTTTGTCCTGTTAATGATATATAGTCATTAGCGCTTTTGATTTGTTTTTTATAGTTTTTTTTATATTTTTAATCAATTGTGATAATATGTACTAGATTTAAACTTTGTAAGAATAAATTTTGTTATTTTTAGAGAGGGCTGGATATTTTTCCCTAACCTTATAATATTCAAGATATTTTTTATGTTAGAATGAAGTCAAGGGTTACTTTATTGAGACGCCCCTTGCCAAGGTGGAAGTTCTACCTCTTTTCAAACAGTTTTTGGTTTTGTTTCATTATAAAACTGTGTTCTGCTGCTTAAACATTGGACAAACAGTTGTGTTAATGTAAAGTTTTAGGGGCCTATGGGGGGGTAGTTATCAAGCCGTCAACCTCAAATACGCTGGAATTCCGCAGCGTATTTGTGGCGAGGCTGATTCGCCTTAGTTATCAAGCCCTTGATACCGGCAAAAGTAGAATTTTGTGACGTAAGCTTCGATCCGCCGGTCTCAGTCCGACACAGATCGATTCTTACGTCACTCCAGATGTTCTGCACATAAGTGCGGCACAATCTGACTACTTTTGCTAGTTATCAAAAAACTAGCAGGTACGCTCGGCACTTTTCCGGCCCAGCGTACCTGGTTTTCAATCCGCCGCCCTGGAGGCGGCGGATCCCATAGGAATCAATGGGAGTCTGACCATAGCGAAAGTTCATGTTCGCTGCTGCCCGACATCCCATTGATTCCTATGGGAGCTGTCTACACCTAACACCCTAACATGTACCCCGAGTCTAAACACCCCTAATCTGTCCCCCCCTACACCGCCGCAACTAAATAAATGTGTTAACCCCTAAACCGCCGCTCCTGGACCCCGCCGCAACCTATATTAAACTTATTAACCCCTAATCTGCCCCCCCTACACCGTCGTCACCTATAATACATTTATTAACCCCTATCCTGCCCCCCACTACACCGCTGCCACTGTAATAAAATTATTAACCCCTAAACCTAAGTCTAACACTAACCCTAACACCCCCCTAACTTAAATATTAATTAAATAAATCTAAATAATATTTCTCTTATTAACTAAGTTAATCCTATTTAAAACTAAATACCTGTAAAATAAACCCTAAGATAGCTACAATATAAATAATAATTATATTGTAGCTATCTTAGGATTTATTTTTATTTTACAGGCAACTTTCAATTTATTTTAACTAGGTACAATAGCTATTAAATAGTTATTAACTATTTAATAGCTACCTAGCTAAAATAAAGAGAAATTTACCTGTAAAATAAAAACTAACCTAAGTTACAATTACACCTAACACTACACTATACTTTAATAAATTATTTCTATTTAAAACTAAATACTTACCTGTAAAATAAACCCTAAGATAGCTACAATATAATTAATAATTACATTGTAGCTATTTTAGGATTTATATTTATTTTACAGCTAACTTTGTATTTATTTTAGCTAGTTAGAATAGTTATTAAATAGTTATTAACTATTTCATAACTACCTAGCTAAAAGAAATACAAAATTACCTGTAAAATAAATCCTAACCTAAGTTACAATTAAACATAACACTACACTATCATTAAATTAAATAAATTAACTACAAATAACTTCAATTAAATACAATTACATAAACTAACTAAAGTACAAAAAATAAAAAAAATAAGTTACAAACATTTAAAAAATATTACAACAATTTTAAGCTACTTACACCTAATCTATGCCCCCTAATAAAATAACAAAGCCCCCCAAAATAAAAGAATTCCCTACCCTATTCTAAATTAAAAAGTTCAAAGCTCTTTTGCCTTTACCAGCCCTTAAAAGGGCCTTTTGCAGGGCATGCCCCAAAGAAAACTGCTCTTTTGCCTGTAAAAGAAAAATACAACCCCCCCCAAAATTAAAACCCACCACCCACATACCCCTAATCTAACCCAAACCCCCCTTAAAAAACCTAACACTACCCCCCTGAAGATCATCCTACCTTGAGTTGTCTTCAGCCAGCCGACCATCGATGGAACCAAAGAGGAGATCCGGAGCGGCAGAAGTCATCATCCAAGGGGCGCTGAAGAAATCTTCCATCCGATGAAGTCATCATCCAGGCGGCGCTGAAGAAGTCTTCCATCCGGGCGATGTCATCTTCCAAGCGGCGTCTTCAATCTTCATCCATCCGGAGCGGAGCCATCTTCAGACGAGCCAACGCGGATCCATCCTTTTCTTCCCGACGACTACCGACGAATGGATATTCCTTTAAGGGACGTCATCCAAGATGGTGTCCCTTCAATTCCGATTGGCTGATAGGATTCTATCAGCCAATCGGAATTAAGGTAGGAAAAATCTGATTGGCTGATTGAATCAGACAATCAGATTGAAGTTCAATACGATTGGCTGATCCAATCAGCCAATCAGATTGAGCTCGCATTCTATTGGCTGATCGGAACAGCCAATAAAATGCGAGCTCAATCTGATTGGCTCAACAGTAAGCTTCGTCATCAGGGGAGAGGGTTGTTACTCGATAGCCCTGCTCTTGTTTAAGAGCCTCCCTCCAGAGTCGTCGGCGGACAAGGAATGTCCAGCTGGGCCAGCGCCTCCTCTGCTCTCTTTAGGAGCTTGGTTCCCATAGTTACCGGCTACTGTGGCACGTCTGCTCTGTCGGCAGAAACTGTGTGATAGAAGCAGATCCCACCGCTGCCAGCCAATGTGACGAATTCCCCAGCTACCCCGACAGGGTAGCTCCGCCAAACGGGTCCTGCTTCCTCCCTGCCGACTGCAGCTATGTAGCTGGCAAGTGACCACAGCCTGTAGCCACCCCTGATGCCCGACAGCATCAGTACCCAGGGTCCCACCCTGTGGCAGACTCCAGCTACCCAGACTGGGTAGCTCTGATTGATGATCCTTTCTCTACCTGGAACAGGCTGGCTATGTAGCCCAGGAAAGTGATTTCTATGTAGCCCAGGAAAGTGATTTTAGCTGGAGCTCACCCAAATAACTAGACAGACTAGCCTTCAGGTGAACAAGAACTGATTTTATTGAAAACATGCACTCCTTTTATACAGACAGCTCATCTTGATAAGACCCTAGACAATCCCACTATTTTCCCGCCATTCCCGCCCCTCCAGACAGCCCGGCACCTCCATAGGAGCCACAGTCCCACATAATCCCAATACATATGGGTGGCGTTTTCGGGGTGGAGCAGCGGCACTTACAGGGTGTCATTTCTCCAACATAGGTGTGTCCGGTCCACGGCGTCATCCTTACTTGTGGGATATTCTCTTCCCCAACAGGAAATGGCAAAGAGCCCAGCAAAGCTGGTCACATGATCCCTCCTAGGCTCCGCCTACCCCAGTCATTCTCTTTGCCGTTGTACAGGCAACATCTCCACGGAGATGGCTTAGAGTTTTTTAGTGTTTAACTGTAGTTTTTATTATTCAATCAAGAGTTTGTTATTTTGAAATAGTGCTGGTATGTACTATTTACTCAGAAACAGAAAAGAGATGAAGATTTCTGTTTGTATGAGGAAAATGATTTTAGCAACCGTCACTAAAATCCATGGCTGTTCCACACAGGACTGTTGAGAGCAATTAACTTCAGTTGGGGGAACAGTGTGCAGTCTCTTGCTGCTTGAGGTATGACACATTCTAACAAGACGATGTAATGCTGGAAGCTGTCATTTTCCCTATGGGATCCGGTAAGCCATGTTTATTACGATCGTAAATAAGGGCTTCACAAGGGCTTATTAAGACTGTAGACTTTTTCTGGGCTAAATCGATTCATTATTAACACATATTTAGCCTTGAGGAATCATTTTATCTGGGTATTTTGATATAATAATATCGGCAGGCACTGTATTAGACACCTTATTCTTTAGGGGCTTTCCCAAAGCATAAGCAGAGCCTCATTTTCGCGCCGGTGTGGCGCACTTGTTTTTGAGAGGCATGGCATGCAGTCGCATGTGAGAGGAGCTCTGATACTTAGAAAAGACTTTCTGAAGGCGTCATTTGGTATCGTATTCCCCTTTGGGCTTGGTTGGGTCTCAGCAAAGCAGATACCAGGGACTGTAAAGGGGTTAAAGTTTAAAACGGCTCCGGTTCCGTTATTTTAAGGGTTAAAGCTTCCAAATTTGGTGTGCAATACTTTTAAGGCTTTAAGACACTGTGGTGAAAATTTGGTGAATTTTGAACAATTCCTTCATGTTATTTCGCAATTGCAGTAATAAAGTGTGTTCAGTTTAAAATTTAAAGTGACAGTAACGGTTTTATTTTAAAACGTTTTTTGTACTTTGTTATCAAGTTTATGCCTGTTTAACATGTCTGAACTACCAGATAGACTGTGTTCTGAATGTGGGGAAGCCAGAATTCCTATTCATTTAAATAAATGTGATTTATGTGATAATGACAATGATGCCCAAGATGATTCCTCAAGTGAGGGGAGTAAGCATGGTACTGCATCATTCCCTCCTTCGTCTACACGAGTCTTGCCCACTCAGGAGGCCCCTAGTACATCTAGCGCGCCAATACTCCTTACTATGCAACAATTAACGGCTGTAATGGATAATTCTGTCAAAAACATTTTAGCCAAAATGAACACTTATCAGCGTAAGCGCGGCTGCTCTGTTTTAGATACTGAAGAGCATGACGACGCTGATATTAATATTTCTGAAGGGCCCCTAACCCAGTCTGATGGGGCCAGGGAGGTTTTGTCTGAGGGAGAAATTACTGATTCAGGGAACATTTCTCAACAGGCTGAACCTGATGTGATTGCATTTAAATTTAAGTTGGAACATCTCCGCATTCTGCTTAAGGAGGTATTATCCACTCTGGATGATTGTGACAAGTTGGTCATCCCAGAGAAACTATGTAAAATGGACAAGTTCCTAGAGGTGCCGGGGCTCCCAGAAGCTTTTCCTATACCCAAGCGGGTGGCGGACATTGTTAATAAAGAATGGGAAAGGCCCGGTATTCCTTTCGTCCCTCCCCCCATATTTAAAAAATTGTTTCCTATGGTCGACCCCAGAAAGGACTTATGGCAGACAGTCCCCAAGGTCGAGGGAGCGGTTTCCACTTTAAACAAACGCACCACTATACCCATAGAGGATAGTTGTGCTTTCAAAGATCCTATGGATAAAAAATTAGAAGGTTTGCTTAAAAAGATGTTTGTTCAGCAAGGTTACCTTCTACAACCAATTTCATGCATTGTCCCTGTCGCTACAGCCGCATGTTTCTGGTTCGATGATCTGATAAAGGCGGTCGATAGTGATTCTCCTCCTTTTGAGGAGATTATGGACAGAATCAATGCTCTCAAATTGGCTAATTCTTTCACCCTAGACGCCACTTTGCAATTGGCTAGGTTAGCGGCTAAGAATTCTGGGTTTGCTATTGTGGCGCGCAGAGCGCTTTGGTTGAAATCTTGGTCGGCTGATGCGTCTTCCAAGAACAAGCTACTTAACATTCCTTTCAAGGGGAAAACGCTGTTTGGCCCTGACTTGAAAGAGATTATCTCTGATATCACTGGGGGTAAGGGCCACGCCCTTCCTCAGGATCGGCCTTTCAAGGCAAAAAATAAACCTAATTTTCGTCCCTTTCGTAGAAACGGACCAGCCCAATGTACTACGTCCTCTAAGCAAGAGGGTAATACTTCTCAAGCCAAGCCAGCTTGGAGACCAATGCAAGGCTGGAACAAGGGAAAGCAGGCCAAGAAACCTGCCACTGCTACCAAGACAGCATGAAATGTTGGCCCCCGATCCGGGACCGGATCTGGTGGGGGGCAGACTCTCTCTCTTCGCTCAGGCTTGGGCAAGAGATGTTCTGGATCCTTGGGCGCTAGAAATAGTCTCCCAAGGTTATCTTCTGGAATTCAAAGGACTTCCCCCAAGGGGGAGGTTCCACAGGTCTCAGTTGTCTTCAGACCACATAAAAAGACAGGCATTCTTACATTGTGTAGAAGACCTGTTAAAAATGGGAGTGATTCATCCTGTTCCATTAAGAGAACAAGGGATGGGGTTCTACTCCAATCTGTTCATAGTTCCCAAAAAAGAGGGAACGTTCAGACCAATCTTAGATCTCAAGATCTTAAACAAGTTTCTCAAGGTTCCATCGTTCAAGATGGAAACCATTCGAACTATTCTTCCTTCCATCCAGGAAGGTCAATTCATGACCACGGTGGATTTAAAGGATGCGTATCTACATATTCCTATCCACAAGGAACATCATCGGTTCCTAA
Organism: Bombina bombina; assembly: GCF_027579735.1. Taxonomy (NCBI): domain Eukaryota; kingdom Metazoa; phylum Chordata; class Amphibia; order Anura; family Bombinatoridae; genus Bombina; species Bombina bombina. The sequence goes on along the minus strand of NC_069502.1, from coordinate 808,178,977 downwards.
GGTTCGCATTCCTGGACAAACATTACCAGTTCGTGGCGCTTCCTTTCGGATTAGCCACTGCTCCAAGGATTTTCACAAAGGTACTAGGGTCCCTTCTAGCTGTGCTAAGACCAAGGGGCATTGCTGTAGTACCTTACTTGGACGACATTCTGATTCAAGCGTCGTCCCTTCCTCAAGCAAAGGCTCACACGGACATTGTCCTGGCCTTTCTCAGATCTCACGGATGGAAAGTGAACGTGGAAAAGAGTTCTCTATCCCCGTCAACAAGGGTTCCCTTCTTGGGAACAATAATAGACTCCTTAGAAATGAGGATTTTTCTGACAGAGGCCAGAAAAACAAAACTTCTAGACTCTTGTCGGATACTTCATTCCGTTCCTCTTCCTTCCATAGCTCAGTGCATGGAAGTGATCGGGTTGATGGTAGCGGCAATGGACATAGTTCCTTTTGCGCGCATTCATCTAAGACCATTACAACTGTGCATGCTCAGTCAGTGGAATGGGGACTATACAGACTTGTCTCCGAAGATACAAGTAAATCAGAGGACCAGAGACTCACTCCGTTGGTGGCTGTCCCTGGACAACCTGTCACAAGGGATGACATTCCGCAGACCAGAGTGGGTCATTGTCACGACCGACGCCAGTCTGATGGGCTGGGGCGCGGTCTGGGGATCCCTGAAAGCTCAGGGTCTTTGGTCTCGGGAAGAATCTCTTCTACCGATAAATATTCTGGAACTGAGAGCGATATTCAATGCTCTCAAGGCTTGGCCTCAGCTAGCGAGGGCCAAGTTCATACGGTTTCAATCAGACAACATGACAACTGTTGCGTACATCAACCATCAGGGGGGAACAAGGAGTTCCCTAGCGATGGAAGAAGTGACCAAAATCATTCTATGGGCGGAGTCTCACTCCTGCCACCTGTCTGCTATCCACATCCCAGGAGTGGAAAATTGGGAAGCGGATTTTCTGAGTCGTCAGACATTGCATCCGGGGGAGTGGGAACTCCATCCGGAAATCTTTGCCCAAGTCACTCAGCTGTGGGGCATTCCAGACATGGATCTGATGGCCTCTCGTCAGAACTTCAAAGTTCCTTGCTACGGGTCCAGATCCAGGGATCCCAAGGCGGCTCTAGTGGATGCACTAGTAGCACCTTGGACCTTCAAACTAGCTTATGTGTTCCCGCCGTTTCCTCTCATCCCCAGGCTGGTAGCCAGGATCAATCAGGAGAGGGCGTCGGTAATCTTGATAGCTCCTGCGTGGCCACGCAGGACTTGGTATGCAGATCTGGTGAATATGTCATCGGCTCCACCTTGGAAGCTACCTTTGAGACGAGACCTTCTTGTTCAGGGTCCGTTCGAACATCCGAATCTGGTTTCACTCCAGCTGACTGCTTGGAGATTGAACGCTTGATTTTATCAAAGCGAGGGTTCTCAGATTCTGTTATCGATACTCTTGTTCAGGCCAGAAAGCCTGTAACTAGAAAGATTTACCACAAAATTTGGAAAAAATATATCTGTTGGTGTGAATCTAAAGGATTCCCTTGGGACAAGGTTAAGATTCCTAGGATTCTATCCTTCCTTCAAGAAGGATTGGAAAAAGGATTATCTGCAAGTTCCCTGAAGGGACAGATTTCTGCCTTGTCGGTGTTACTTCACAAAAAAACTGGCTGCTGTGCCAGATGTTCAAGCCTTTGTTCAGGCTCTGGTTAGAATTAAGCCTGTTTACAAACCTTTGACTCCTCCTTGGAGTCTCAATTTAGTTCTTTCAGTTCTTCAGGGGGTTCCGTTTGAACCCTTGCATTCCGTTGATATTAAGTTATTATCTTGGAAAGTTCTGTTTTTAGTTGCAATTTCTTCTGCCAGAAGAGTTTCAGAATTATCTGCTCTGCAGTGTTCTCCTCCTTATCTGGTGTTCCATGCAGATAAGGTGGTTTTACGTACTAAACCTGGTTTTCTTCCAAAAGTTGTTTCTAACAAAAACATTAACCAGGAGATTATCGTACCTTCTCTGTGTCCGAAACCAGTTTCAAAGAAGGAACGTTTGTTGCACAATTTGGATGTTGTTCGCGCTCTAAAATTCTATTTAGATGCTACAAAGGATTTTAGACAAACATCTTCCTTGTTTGTTGTTTATTCCGGTAAAAGGAGAGGTCAAAAAGCAACTTCTACCTCTCTCTCTTTTTGGATTAAAAGCATCATCAGATTGGCTTACGAGACTGCCGGACGGCAGCCTCCCGAAAGAATCACAGCTCATTCCACTAGGGCTGTGGCTTCCACATGGGCCTTCAAGAACGAGGCTTCTGTTGATCAGATATGTAGGGCAGCGACTTGGTCTTCACTGCACACTTTTACCAAATTTTACAAGTTTGATACTTTTGCTTCTTCTGAGGCTATTTTTGGGAGAAAGGTTTTGCAAGCCGTGGTGCCTTCCATTTAGGTGACCTGATTTGCTCCCTCCCTTCATCCGTGTCCTAAAGCTTTGGTATTGGTTCCCACAAGTAAGGATGACGCCGTGGACCGGACACACCTATGTTGGAGAAAACAGAATTTATGTTTACCTGATAAATTACTTTCTCCAACGGTGTGTCCGGTCCACGGCCCGCCCTGGTTTTTTTAATCAGGTCTGATAATTTATTTTCTTTAACTACAGTCACCACGGTACCATATGGTTTCTCCTATGCAAATATTCCTCCTTAACGTCGGTCGAATGACTGGGGTAGGCGGAGCCTAGGAGGGATCATGTGACCAGCTTTGCTGGGCTCTTTGCCATTTCCTGTTGGGGAAGAGAATATCCCACAAGTAAGGATGACGCCGTGGACCGGACACACCGTTGGAGAAAGTAATTTATCAGGTAAACATAAATTCTGTTTTTATAGCTCTTGGTCCCCAGATTTCACAGTCCAAAAATCAGCATGATTTGTTACTAGGGACCGGAGTTACAGTCCGTTGAAGTTATGGCGTTAGGGGTGTCCAAAAACCCCGGTTCCCAAAGGAGCTCCCCTCCGGCAATTCCACCACCCCTTGTACTCCCCAGGGGCTACTAATACCAAAAAGAGCGGAGCTCTGGGGCACATGGTTGCTGGAGCGACCTGGGTTAAAGTTAGCGGGTGCTCTGTTGTCCTGTGGCCGACCGGGAGTTCCAGGAGCCTGGCCAGCCTGAGAGGGGTTAGGCGGGTGTCCGTTGGGAGGTGGCCGACCGGGAGTTCCAGGAGCCGGGCCAACCTTGGAGGGTTTTCCTGGTCATACACCAACTTTTCTCTGAACACAAAAACAAGCCAACACAAAGCAAACAAACAGCTTCCAGAGATGGTGGTTGCTCTGAGGATCCCAAAACCACTGAGAAACAACAGGGGTGAGGTTGTAGGGGGGTGGGGGATTGCTTTTCCCCTCCGGCAATTCCACCACCCCTTGTACTCCCCAGGGGCTACTAATCCCAAAAAGAGCGGAGCTCTGGGGCACATGGTTGCTGGAGCGACCTGGGTTAAAGTTAGCGGGTGCTCTGCTGTCCTGTGTCTGCCTGGGAGTTCCAGGAGCCTGGCCAGCCTGAGAGGGGTTAGGCGGGTGTCCGTTGTGAGGCAGGCGACCGGGAGTTCCAGGAGCCCGGCCAGCCTTGGAGGGTTTTCCAGGTCATACACCAAATTTTCTCTGAACACAAAAACAAGCCAATACAAAGCAAACAAACAGCTTCCAGAGATGGTGGTTGCTCTGAGGAGCCCAAAACCACTGAGAAACAACAGGGGTGAGGTTGTAGGGGGGGTGGGGGATAGCCTTAGCCGTCTGGTATCCGTGACACACACTAATCGAAGAAATTATAGCAATTTACGCTAAAGAATAATTGATGTTTAATCAAGCTGTTTGAAATAAACTAGTTTAGAAACAGGATATCTGTAACGTTGGTTGATTATGATTTAAACTGGTACTGTTGGGATTGAATTGTATGATTCTCCCTTAATAGGTAATTGTTGCTACGTAGCAGGTAATATGCAGTTACCGTTTAATAACAATATAGCAGAGTTTCCTATTTAGGTAAACTGTTACTATTCTCAGTATATATTGTATTGTTACGTTTATCACCTTGTTCAAAGAATTTTATGCTCTTGGCTTGATCGTATGTAACAACACGAAATACTTAATATTTATGTAATGCTGTATGATCAACTTGACAGACTGCTGCTCGCTATATATGTTATAACATATAACATTAACTGAGTTTAATAAAAACAGCGCCAAAAACTGCGTATGGCATAGATGGTATTACTATGTTATCAACTCAGCAAATAATTTACTCTCTTAGTAGGTAATAATGTAAGGTTCATCAACAAGTTTAGTCACAATATTGCAATCTTAGGATTTTGTAATAGCAGCGCTGGAATCTTAGCGTTGTATAAATATTGGTGCTGTGTGGACGAACCGACAATTGTATATATTTATTTGCTATATGAGATTGGCAACTTAGTAGTATGCTGTAGTGATACACAAAGCTTCTATATTAAATAGTCTCTTCTAAAATTATGTTGTCTTATATCGGCAGTTATATAGATAGTATGGACACTACACACATAGTGTTATTATGGCCAAATGAAAATGACCTTGCTTCTATATATACACAATGTTGTCTCAAGGCTGGTAATCTCTAGTGTAATTGCGGCATAGCACAGTGTATTACTACCCAACACTATATTACGGTATAGGGCTGCAAATTTCTACCCAATGTTCTGTAGGAAATGGTCTTAAATTAAAGACCATTGCCTGTACCATGTGACATATTTAGGTCCTTTAGCGTTGTGGGATCTAGCCACTACCAGATAACTGTGTGCTGTACATAGGGAGACCTTAGTTAATAGTTAGCGGCTGTGTGTGACAGGTAATGACAGCAGCTTATTATCGGAGGGGGCTGTGTGTGAAAACGAACGGAATCGGCTTGTTGTGTGAGAGGGACTGTGAGAAGGGGGCTGTGTATGAGGGAGATAGGGTTTAGAGGGTAAGGAGGGGGTTGTATGTAAGGGAAAGGGGGCTGTGAGGGTGAGGAGGGAGCTTTTTGTGAGGGAAAGGGGTTTGTTTCTCAACAGCCGGGCCGCGACCCGACATAGCCTCCAGACACTCGCTGTGACAGGCCCGCCTTTACACATCTCCAAAATTTTGGATGGGCCTGTCAGAGTGCCACTGCGCATGTCCGTTTGTGCATTATGAGCGTGTAGCTGCGTGCAGAGCGTGAAGCATCGGCTCACAGGTAAGTAAGCCCACTGACACCAATGTATATATTTAGTGCGGCCACTGGACACCAATGTGTATGTATAATCAACCTTACACCAATGTGTATGTGTAAACTGTGTGTGTGTGTGTGTGTGTATATATATATATATATATATATATATATATATATATATATATATATATATATATAGATCCCACTGACACCAATGAATTATCATTCATTAACCCACTGTAAACTATATATATATATGAATTATCATATAATTAACCCATGGTAAACAATATTTATAGGTAATCTCTTATTTTAGCGTATTTTATCCTCTATGGGAGAAACAAGCGTTTTTAATTTTACAGGGCATACCAGTTACTGTAGGCAATAAAGGGTTACTTTTGGCTGAGCTGCGATTTGAGGACTTCCTGTGGGAGGAGCGTTGAGGAAGGAGCACTCACGCTGAGCTCTCTCGTATGTGGAGCTAACTTTAGACCTAACACCCTACCACAAAGCCCTATTGCTGGGGCAAAAGACATACCCAGCCTGGGGGAGAGAAAGTGTGGTGTGAGGAAGTCATAGCACCCCTAACAAGTGGACATAACATACCCGCTGGGAAGGAATGCGGCAGCCACCCCTGCAAGGAGGACAGACATAACTCGGAGCTAACACTGTGCACGGAGGGAGCTGAATCGCACCTGATTACAGAAAGGTGGGGATCCGAGGCACAAGAGGAGCGGTTGGCTCAGGAGAGTGACGAGGGGGCCACCGCATAGAGCATAACTGTCAGCGGCACTAATACCCCCCCCCATGCAGGAAAGTCGGCGTGGAAACGCGACGTCATAACCGCAAGGCGGTGGCGCTGAGAGGAGCTGCCGAACGGGAGCTGCGGTGTAAGCTGAACCGCGGGTTGAGACACAGACTCTACAGGCGGACTAAAAGCAGAGGCCCCCCGGGTGGGGCAAACCAACGGAGAATGGCTACTCGAAACCTGCCGTGAAGAAAGGGGGGGGGTAAGTTTACAAAACATTAATTCACATATGACTGAATGAAAAGCTGCGGAGGCTAGATTTGATGTATGCAAAGCTTGAGGGGTTAAATGAACAGGGAGAAGGCACGCAATTGTAACGCACCCAGGGCTGGAGTGGCTTTATTGATCAGAAGTGACTATACACAGATACATAGCAGCAGCCACTGGAACTCTTAAAGTAACAGTAGAATATAATCCCTTCAGCAATAGAGGGCATTACCCACTTCATATACGTTTTCCTCCCCTTCGAGAGCATAGAGGGTAGAACATATAAAGGCCGGTGCGCACAGATTAACAAAGCGGGACCAGTTCAGTAAAAAATCCAAAGACTTAGGTTCATGAGACTTGAGTACTGGGCCGGTTTTTTCACAGTTTGAGGACATGATGTGAACAGGACTTGCTGGGAAACAAGCTATAGATTACCCTGTACTCTCGGAGTTAACCCCGGCAAGCATCAAAAGGGAAAGTGTAAGAGGCCAGAATTTATGTGGCAGGAGGTGGTGTAACTTAAAGCAGCTTCTTTCTCTCAGTATTAAATTGAGGAAAAACTCTGTGACTTAGAGATGCAGACGTGGTAGCTGCTTCTTGGTGCAATATAAAGGAGCCACTGGAACAAGGCTATAAATTTGTTTAGCATTTAATTTTGTGAATAGCTGCTGGCCACAGTTGAAGGTTGAAAGACATTTCACACTGTTAATGTGGTAAAATACTAGACATTTTGTACAAGATAGTGTGCTGATTAACAGACTAGGCTTGCTTAATTCCAGTTGAAAGTAATACAGCTGAGTGGATTGTGATTTTTTTCTGACTATTAAGGTATCTGAGGATTGAAAAAGGCCGCAAACAAGAAAAAAAAAATAAAAAAAATTCTTATAATTGTTATATATGTGAAGGGACCACATGTGCATTACAAGATTAACTGCATTTTTTGTATTTTTGATGTTGCAAAATACTAGATACTCTGTGTAAGAAAGTGTGCAGGTTAATAGGTTGGGCATGTTTAACCTTAGTTAAAAACAATATAACAGTTTGTGCCACGAATTTCTACGCCTACTAAGGTATCTGAGTACTGAAAAAGGCTACAAACAAGTGTGAAACACAATTGTTATAGATGTAAGGGGGTTACGTGTGCCTTTCAAGATTAATTCCAGAAATGTAAAGCACAGATAGGGAGCAGACACAGCAGCAGTAAGGTCTAACTAAAACTACAAATCTAGGAACAGAGTCTAATAACATTCAGTATTTAGACTAGTTACTGGACACAGCTGAACGTTGGAATGTATTTAATACTTCTGAGGGCGTAAAAATCTTAGATATCTAGGAAATAGACACAGCAGCACTAGTGTTCAGTTAGAACAACAACCTAGGAATAGAGCCTTTTTTTTTTTTAAATGTTTTATTTAATTTTTGACAGAAGAAAAAGGTGAAAAGTAACAAAAGAGCACATTCGCTCACGTTTGTGCACCGCGCAGGGTAAATCAAGGTACATGCATAATAAAGAGATCAGTTGATCAGTACATCATACATAACATTTAATTTTGTTTATATGCATACTTGTCCAAGCGAAAAGAAATAATAAAAAGAAAAAAATAAACAAGAGTGGAACTATGACTATTCTGCCACTTTTCTGGTGCGTATAGAAGAAGAAAGAAGAGAAAAAAGAAAGAAGAAAAAAAAAAAAAAAATTTTTTTTTAAATTTGTTACCTCTCCCCCGCTATAAGCTCTCAGAACCATGCCACTGGGAACACTTCTCTCAAAATTAAGCCTTCAAAATATTCTGTTTTATGTAACTCTTTAGTAAGAATATACTGTATGTTAAGCGGATATGTTTGGATAATTTTGGTCCATTTATTAAAGAATCTTTGAATTTGTTTGCTATGTATTTTAGAAATATTATATTGTTCAAAAATAATCTGTTGTTTTACAGCTTCCAAAAATCTAATGAAAGAGGGGGCTTTTCTGTGTTTCCAGCTTTTTAGTAGTAGATTGCGGACAATTAGTATAATTGTATTAATCAGGTCAGCATTGTGGCCTCCTGGATTTAAGAAAACAATCATTTTTGGGTTAGAAATAGAATACTCCGAGTCCAGCTTGTTTAACCAAAAATTGACTTTCTGCCAGAATTGCCACACTTTCGGGCAATACCAAAAACAGTGTAACAGATCTGCCCAGGGCAAAGAGCATTTATAACAGAGGCCCATGCTGTCCTGCGACCACTGTGCTAATCTTTTCGGTGAGATGTATGCATTATTGAGTAATTTTAGGTGGGATTCATGCCAGGAGGAACGAAGGGGCGCTTTCACCAACCATTTAATACTTTTTTTAATTAAATCATGATTAACTCCTTCAAAGTATCTCGACCAATGAGAGATATGTTGCTCAGAGTATAATTGACCCTGCTTAGCCAGCAAGATATTGTATAAGAGCGAAATAGAGTGTTTTCCTTGTTTATATAACTTTATATACCCTCCAATTTCAGCAAAACATTCCGACCAGTTTCCAAGCTGTAATTTCTTATTCAAAAAATTACGTAGCTGTAAATAGGCAAAGAAATGTTTGTTGGAAAGATTAAATTCATTGACAATGCTTTCAAAGGTTCTTATATTGGCTTGCTCATCTAAGAGCTGTGTTATCTTAGAGAGCCCTTTATTGTCCCATTCTCTAAATGGCTTATAAGAACACCCAGGTGGAAACTCAGGATTTCCTCTGATCAATAGAAAAGATGATATGTGGAAATTAATCTTAAGCCGAGAGCATAGAAGTTGCCAGGCTTTAACTACATTATAAATACTGGTGTACAGTTTTATACTTTTTGGTAATTGGACACTAACACAATGTAGAATTGTTTTGCAAGAAAACGGGTATATAATAGTCTCTTCTAGACTAAAATTTGTCAATGCCTTGCCAGCATGCAGCCAGTCTATCCCATAGCGTGCCAAGATAGCTAAGTTATATGACTTAATGTCTGGGAGAGCTAAGCCACCCTGTTCCTTCTGTTGAAATAGTTTTTTAATCGAAATCATCTGTCTTGACTTATTCCAAAGGAACTTAGCACAGGCCTGGTTAAATATTTTAATATCTTTGCTTTAATAAATAGAGGGAGATTATTCATTACAAATAATATCTGTGGGAACAAGATATTTTTTATCATTGTGATTTTAGCTGAAAGAGAAATTGGAAGTAATGCCCAACGTTGTAATTTAGCTTTAATATTAGTAAAAAAAGGAGTAAAATTAAGTTTGTACCAACTGTTTGGATCTCTATGTAGTATAATCCCAAGGTATCTGAGAGTCTCGACCTCTTTTAGATCATATTGAATCCTGCTATCCTTCTTTTTATATATCCATAATATCTCGGATTTAATTGTGTTTACCTTATAGCCTGAGATTTTGCTAAATAGTTCTAAAGCCCCAAACGCTATGGGAATATTTTTATATGTATGTTTAAAATATAATAATAGGTCATCTGCATAGAGTGACAAAACTAATTTCTGTTCGCCTATATTTATCCCCTCGAATTCTTGGCGTAGATAGATTGCCAGGGGTTCAATGGCCAAATTAAATAAAAGGGGGGACAGTGGGCAACCCTGACGTGTACCTTTCTCCATTTTAAAAAAAGGAGTTTGGGTATTATTAATCGCTATTGAGGAGATTGGATAATTGTATATAGTTTTGATAAATTCTATCAGCTTTCCTGTAAAACCAAATTTTGTCAGGGCCACATATAAATGATCCCATATTATGGAGTCAAATGCCTTCTCCGCGTCAATCATAACCATAGCAATATCATCTTGGTATGTTATTTTCTCCTTATTAATTTTGTTCCAAAAATATTCTATTAGCGTATATGCTTTTCTGATGTTTTTAGTAAGTGATCTATTACACATGAAACCCGCTTGGTCTTGGTGGATAATTTCTTGGAGTACTTCCTTAAGACGATTCGCTATTATAGATGTTAACAATTTGTAATCAATATTCAACAAGGAGATAGGTCTATATGACCCTAAATCTGTTAAATTTTTATCTTTTTTTGGTATAAGTGTTATGACTGACGCGGAGAAAAACCTTGACATTAATTTTCCCTCCATAAAATATTCATTGAATAAACAAGTTAGAATAAGAACAATATCTGAATTTAGGAGCCTGTAAAACTCGGCCGGTATTTGATCTGGTCCAGGTGCCTTGCCCAATTTCGTTGCCTCTATCGCTTTTATGACCTCGTCTGGGGAAATAGGCAAATTCAATCCCTTCACTTGATCTGCAGTAATCTGTGGACAAGTAATAGAGGTCCAAAATGTCTTGCTGGCTTCTTTATCTATAGCTTTCGAGGCATATATATTCTTATAATATCCATAAAAAGCTTTACTAATATCTTCAGTTTGTGTGTAATTTTGCCCCTCTACTATCACATTCTCAATTATATTCTTCCGGTTCCTGACTTTCTCTAACTTTGACAGATACTTCACTGATTTACCATATCTACCACCATAAGCAGAGTTTACTCTGGCTTCTTGCTTTATCATTTTAGCTAAGAGAAACGAGTCTCTTTCTTGTTTGGCCTTTCTATACTCTAGCCAATATTTCCTTAGAGTGTTGTTTGTATAGTTGTGAAGCGCCCTAGCAACAGTTTTTGTTAACTGAATCTCGCGAGCTATGCTCTTTTTTTTTTAAAGTAATCATATATAATTTAATCTCTCCCTTTAGATATGCTTTGGCTGCTTCCCAAAATATTTCGTAATTGTTAGCATACTCTTGGTTGTTAACACAGTATTCGCGCCATTTATTTTTTATCCATATTTGGAAGGGTCCATCATTAATCATATGCTTTGGAAAAAAAAAATTATTTCCCCCCCGTATATATTGATCACGTACCCCTACCTCCAGTAATATTGTAGCATGATCTGATATTATAATTTCACCGATATCTGTACATATCTCCTCCTGCAATAAAGCATTTGAGACTAGGAAAAAATCAATGCGCGAGAGAGATCTATGTACTTGAGATTCACAAGTAAAACTTTTTCCCCCGGGGTGCTGCACCCGCCATATATCGTGTAAACTTAGTTCTTCACATATTTGGAAAAATATTTGAGAATTTTGCATAGGCCTTCTATTCTGTCTGTGAGACAACCTATCTAATGATGGTGTAGGGGTTAAGTTGAAATCTCCAGCAAGAATTATATTTGGATCTTCTTTCAACATTAATCTAGCCGTCATGTCACTCCAAAATAGTTGGTCTTTGACATTAGGCCCATATACATTGCACACTACATATTTTATTTTTTTAATGTCCACTGTTAAAATTATCCATCTATCATTAAAATCTATTTGACTTTCTCGGATATTATATTCCAAATCTTTGTTAAATAGGAAAGCGACCCCCCGTTTCCTCCTAGAACAGTCTGATGCTATTACTTGTCCTACCCAGTTGCATTTGAGTTTCTGAGCTTCAGTGTTTTTCAAGTGTGTTTCCTGCAATAGGACAATATCAGGTTTAAATTTAGCTAAGTGCCTAATTATCAGCTTTCTTTTTTTGGGGGTTGTTATCCCTCCTACATTCCATGAAATAAATTTGATCTTCCTCATCTTATTAGTAGCCCTTTAATTTTTTATATCCTTGCCATTTTCCCTCTATCATTACTTCCTGAGAGCTGCAGCGAGGGAGAGAACACAAAGCGCAAAAAAAAAAAAAAAAAAAAAAAGAGAAAACAAGCACCTCCACATTATTTATAAAACAACATAAGACCCCTAAAACTAAGATTATAATCAATTAAGGTCTCTTCTTTAACCCTTTGTTTTACCTTATTTGCCTAGTTTTACAAAAGTCTCTCACTTCTTCTGTGTTAACCAGAGTAACATTGCCCTCCGCTTCCTCCACTATTATCCTTGCAGGATATGTTAATCTAGCCTTCAGGCCGGCATTAATTAACCTGGTACAGTAGGGGGCTAGCTCTTTTCTTTTCATAGGAATAGAGCCTAATAGAGTAACTCCAACAGTGAGTGGCAGCTGGTATAGGTCTATTAGAGAACACCAAGAGAAACGTAGTAGAGAAGAAGTATCAGAGGAAATACAGTGTACACAAAGGGTCGTGGTAACACTAGGTTGCAGGAGAAAAGGAAACGTACAAATGGAAAAATACGTTACAAGTGTGAAAAACAAATCACCAGCAATGCCAATAAGAAGAGATAAAAGACAGAAAGCACAAAGTGAAATTAGCGCAGAATCTAATACACAGAGTCCAGAGAGAAATGTAGAAACACAGCTTACAATTAATCAATTGGCTGACTTAATTCTACCACAATTCGAAATTGTCAAAAAAGAGATTGCAGATTTATCGTATGAATTCAGGCAATTCTCGATCAGGCTAACTGAGGTAGAAAGCAGAGTGTCAGAGGTAGAAGATAAAACAAACTTACAGGAGTCAACATTGGCTAGACATACAGAAAAAATTAGCGCATTACAGACAAAGATAGAGGACCTGGAAGACAGGTCACGAAGGAGCAACATTCGTGTAGTAGGTCTACCTGAAACAAATGGGCAGGAAGATCTATTGACCTTTGGCGCTGTCACACTGCCTAAGCTATTAGGGATGCAATCTGTAAACGGGGCGCTGCTGGTTGAAAGAGCGCATAGGATTGGCCCTCTAAGACAACCCAGAGAGAATAATACCAGGCCAAGAGTGGTTATTATAAAATACCTGAATTTTCAGGATAAGGTAAACATAATGTATCACTATAGGAAAACAAGAACAATCATGATAGGCGACAAACCAATTTTAATTTTTCAAGACTTCTCAGTGGAGACATCGGTCAAAAGACGGGCCATGGCACCGTACTGCACAGGGCTGATTAAAGCCGGGCTGAGAGCCACAATGAAATATCCAGCAAAAATTACGGTCCTGGGCATGGACGGTGTCATGGCACTTAATACGGTGGAAGAAGCAAAAGCTTTTTGCGTAGAGAACAACATAGAACTATGATGTACTGGTAGGGGTGCCAGAAGATCTCCGCAATTGTAGAGTAATGATGAGAAGGAACAGAGAAACAGACACAGGGAGGGGATGGGGGGGGGCGTGGGGGGCGCGGGGGGGGTCTTTTTCTTTCCTCTTTTTTTTTTTTTGTATGCTCGCCAGCCCTCCTGTTGTGGTAGAATAATGGCTGTAAAAGATAGATTACTATTTGTAAAAGATGAGTGTGTCACTTAATTTGGTATCATGGAATGTGGGAGGGATAACCTCCCCCATTAAACGAAAAAACATTTTCAAATTATTAAAAAAGCAGAAACCAGATATCATATTATTGCAAGAATTGCATTTGAAAGCGTCCGAAATAGATAAACTACGAACCAATTGGCTTGCTGAAGTTATTGCAACTCCTTGTGAGTCACGTAAACGCGGGGTTGCTATATTATTAAATAGGAGTTTGGATTACGAGATAATTAAGGTAAAACTGGATCAGAAGGGGAGATTTATTATTATGCAAATAAAAATTGAGGATAGAATATGGACCCTGTGTAACATATACGCACCCAACACATTTGAAGTTAAATTTTGGTACCTGATACAAAAAGAGCTGACTCCGTACTTAGGTCAGAACCTGATTATGGCGGGAGACATGAATACAACACCACATCCAAACAGCGACAGATTTAAGGCAGGGCACAGACAAGCATACCATCGGGAAGCAAGAATTTTTCAGAATTTCTTAAAAACAATCAAAGTTAACGACATTTGGCGTCTGCAGCACCCAGATGATCGTACCTACACGTGTGAGTCTAAGGCTCATCGGTGTTTTTCTAGGATAGACATGTTTCTAATAGAAGAACAGCTTTTAAAATACGAAATTAGGACACACATAGGAGAGATAATATTATCTGACCACGCAATAATTAGTTTCAAGATTGTACCTCCTGACAGGTCAAGTTTTAAGACAAATACATTCAGATTCCCTGGATATATGTCTAACAATCCAAAATTCATTAATTGGGCATCGAATAAATGGAAAGTATATATTTCATTCAATAGGGAGTACACGGATAAACCAGAGACTTTGTGGGAGGCAGGGAAGGCGGTCATGCACGGGGAGATAAAGGCGTAAATGGTTAAATTAAATCGGAAGAACAAGGCGAGAGAAATTCAGCTGGCCAACCAGGTTAGAAACGCACACGTGAGGTATTTGTACAGTCCCAATGTCGGTCGGTGGGAAAAATATATGCAAGCTAAAGCAGAAAGAGAACAATTTATGAAAGAAAAATGGGCAAACGAAGAGGCAAAGTGCAGAGCAAAATTTCAAGGCCTTCAGGGAGTTTCGGCAAAACATCTAGCCAAGATAACAAAATATTGTAAGAAACAAAATATAATTTCTTTGATCAAAGAAGGTGAGAATATACACACTACCCCCACTGCAATTAGAGAGGCATTTTCCCAATACTATCAGAAGTTATATTCCAAGGAGGGCATAAATAGGGAGTGCAAGGAACAATTTTGGGACCAGATAAAAACTCCTAAAATCACCCCAGAAGCATTACAGCAGGTTAACGCACCAATTTCGGAAAGGGAGGTGTTGGGAGCCATTCAAAAAGCCAAAACAGGAAAAGCACCAGGACCAGATGGTCTCTCTGCTGAATTTTATAAAATGATCTCAGAAATGATAGTAGGGACTCTTACCAAACTATACAACGGGTATTATATTAAGAAAGACATGAAATCCCCATATTTTTCTGACGCAATAATATCATTAATATTAAAAAAAGGGAAAGATGCCTCAAATTTGTCCTCATATCGCCCTATCTCATTACTAAACCAAGATTACAAGATATTAATGTCTATAATAGCAGACAGATTAAAGAAAGTAATACCAGATTTAATAAATGCAGATCAGGTCGGGTTCATACCTGGCAGGAATTCGGTACGTAACATGAGAAGGGTGTTGACAATGGTGGATCATTTTTATCAGGTCGGACGGCCCGCCTCACGACAGAAAAAGAATAGGATGGATCAAGACATTGCAATAGTAACAATAGACGCCGAAAAGGCATTTGATTCTATAGGATGGGATCATCTTTTCGTAACTCTGGAGAAATTTGGTCTCTCGGGTGCCCTGCTCGACCTGGTCAAAATGATCTACAAGAAACCTAAGTCACAGCTGTTAATTAATGGGGAATTACTGAAGCCGATAATACTGGGCAGGGGAACGCGTCAAGGGTGTCCTCTTTCCCCTTTATTGTTTGACATTGCGTTACAACCCCTCGCAATATATATCAGAGATAAATTACCACCGGTAAAGATAGGTGCAGAAAAAATGACGATTTCATTATACGCAGACGATATTCTGTTATTTTTACAAGATACAGCTAATTGCGTCCCTCAACTTCTGCTGATGATCCAGAAATTTAGTTCATTTACAGGTTACAAAATAAATCCCACAAAATCTGAAATTCTATGGCTAAAGAAAACCGAAGCGAGTCAGAACACAATTTTCAAAGAAGTCCAACATATTAATTGCTTGGGGATTAAAATTGCGAAAAATCCATGTGAATGGTATCAGCTGAATTATAAAGATCTGTTTGACAATATCCAATTGGAATTAGGAAAGTGGAATATGTATTATTTATCATTATCAGCGCGAATTATACTGATAAAAACAATTCTCTTTCCGAAGGTATTATTTCGTCTCCAGAATTTACCTTTAGTAATCAAAAAGGAAGATATAGATAGGTACAATAGAGCATGTGCACTATTCATCTGGGGTAAGCAGAAGCCCCGCATTTCTGCGGAAAAGCTAAGCTACCCAAAACAATATGGTGGATTTGCCCTCCCCAACATTAGGTATTACAATTATGTCTCTTTGATTAAGCTTGGAATAGACTGGCTAGCTGAGTCAGAATAAGTCACCTATTACAAGCTGGAAACTGAAATGGTGAAACCTTTTAAGTTACAAGCAATATTACACTGCCCATATAAGAGCTTACCAAGTAATGTGGCAAATTTGGTAACATTCTCTAGTATTGTGTGGGCATGGCAAAAATACTGCGACATATTGGGACAAAAGTATCAGGTGTCAACAATGCTTCCGATTGTTGGGTGTGTAGATTTTGCTCCAGGGTTGAGATACTTTTCCCAGATAAGAATGGGGCAGGAGAGACTATCGCGGACCTTTGAGAGCTTAGCGCTAGAATATAATCTCCCCGCCAAATACTTCTATACATACCTGCAAGCAAGACATTATGTAGAATCACATACTATGGAATATGGCGTGGATTGGAGTCAGGATGCTATCGAAGCGGGTCTAAAATTATATAAGGCAGGAGTGCGTTCAATAGCGATGTGGTATCAGAATATAATGCGGGGGCTAGGATTGAGACAAATAAATCTGAGTACTAGGGCTGCAACAACTAATCGGTAAGATTTATCATAAAAATAGTTGTCAAAGAATCTCATTATCAATCAGGTGTTCAGCGATTAGTTGGTTAATTGCACAGCACCAGCTGCTTCAATCTGATGAACTCCAGCACATGGTATTGTGCAAACATTTTTATTTATTAATTTTTTTTCTATCCGATTAATCGGATGATTATTATCCGATTAATCGGATGATTATTATCCGATTAATCAGATAGAAAAAAGATCAAAAAAATAAATAAATTAAATTTTTTTTTGCACAATCTTAGTTGCAGTAGATCATCAGATTAAAGCAGCTGGTGCTGTGCAACTGAACAGCTAATCGCTGACCACCTAATTGATAATGAGATTTGTTGACAACTATTTTTATGATCAAACTTACCGATTAGTTGTTGCAGCCCTACTGAGTACAGAAACATTTTCTAGGTATTTTCCCTCTATACAAGCTGAAAATATTCTGGATAGTATCAAAAGGGTGGAAGCAGCCTCTGAGAGAATTAGTTGGAGGGAGTTGCACGCGAAATTGTTAAATAATTTCTACTTGACTCCAGAGAGAATCAGCGGATGGACTAGAGCCGCCCCAGTAAGCTGCTACAAATGTAATTCTATGAAAGCAAATCTGCTACATTGTTTATGGGGTTGCCCAAAAGTGCACCAATTCTGGTTGAGAGTTCAGTTCTGGCTCAATAAATACTTACATGACAAGATAAAATTAGAAGCAATACAGATATTTTTCTTTTACCAGGCTGAAAACTCAGGGGATACAAATCTTATAAATTTGGCTATTTTAGCAGCCCGTAGTCTCATATTTAAGAAATGGAAACAGATAGCGGCTCCAAGTATGAATGAGTTTATCAATAATATGAAAGTTCAAATGACAGTAGAAAGGCAGGACTTGAAAAACACAGACAAACATTACAGAAGGTATTTTTGTAAATGGAAAAAATATATTGAGTCTTGGCCAATAGTTTTACAACAGCAGTTCCTCGACCCATTGCAAGGCACAGTTCCTTTCCTGAATTTAGTAGTTGCAGAAATTCTGCCGTCACATTGGGGGAAATTTTTTTTATTTTTTTTTCTCTCTTTCTCCTTCTCATCTTCCCCCCCCCCCCCCAGCTTTCCATACCCCTGCCCCCCCCCCCCCGGGTGTTAATATTCACCCGCAGTAAAACGGGTTTTAATTTGCAGTCTAAATCTAGGAGAAGTTGTGTTTAGTTCTTTGTAACCAAGAGACTAACAGCAATAGGGATAGACTGAGGATAGTTGGTAGCCTCAATCGATAGGAAAATAGTACTGAGGGTCTATATACCTCAGGACTATTAAGATCGGTGGGACAATTTGGAGAAAGGAAGGGTCAGAGAACGGTTTAATGTAGTATCTAAATGTGGAAATAGTATCCCTCACTTGTAATAAGAGTTAGAGGAGAAGTGTTGGAGGCAGTAGAGTGTGTCATACTAGAACACATAACGATAAATTGTTTTTCTTTTTTTCTTCTTGCTTTCTTATGATGTTCAAAGGATAAATGCAATAAGATGTAATGGATTATTTTTGAGATGGTTATGATTGTCTAATATGTCTTATCTTTAATAAAATTTAAATTTAAAAAAGGGTTACTTTTACAGGGCTAATACTAGTAATAAAGGGTTAATTTTGCAGGGCATAATACTATTTGTTAAAACTGAAACTGAAGGCATGAAATGGTTAGCTTCACAGGTTTTCATGCTGTCTGATTACTTGCAACATTGTATAAACATTGTGTTACCAGTTAGAGCACTGACAATAAAATACGCTAAAATACTAAATTGGGCAGATGCTCCTAATAAAATACGCTAAAATAAGAGATTACCAATAGATTGATCGATATATATATATATATATACTTTATATATATTTCTTCCAAACCTACTCCAACCCACTCCCGATGCTTACCGGACCCTGGACAGGTCTGGCTAATTACCAGGCCTTGAGGTCACTTAGGCTGAGAACCACTGAGGGTAAGGAGGGTGCTGTGTGAGAGGTAGAAGGGGTTTAGAGGGTGAGGACTAGGAGGAGGCAGTGTGTGAGGGGAGGGGGTCTTAGAGGGTGAGGATGCAGATGTGTGTGTGAGGGGGAGGAGGGGGCTGTGTGTGAGGTAGAGGGTGAGGCCTAGGAGGGGGCTGTGTGTGAGGGGAGAGGGTCTTAGAGGTTGAGGATGCAGATGTGTGTGAGGTAGAGGGTGAGGCCTAGGAGGGGGCTGTGTGTTAGGGGAGGGGGTCTTAAATGGTGAGGTCTAAGAGGTGGCTGTGTGTCAGGGGGCTGAGAATGCAGTTGTGTGTAAGGGGGGGGGCTGTGTGTGAGGGAGGGGTTGTTTAGAGGGTGAAAAGGGGGCTTTGTGAAGGAGAGGAGGGTTAGATGGCGAGGACGAGCTGTGTGTGAGGGAGAGGGTGAGGAGGGGGCTGTATGTGGGAAGGGGTTTAATGGATGAGGAGGGTTAGATGGTGAGGACGAGCTTTGCCCCCACATCGCAAAACACTAAATTAAACTATCAACCCCTAAACCTAAAACCCCCTAACTTTAAATTAAAATTACAATATAACTCTAAATAAATAAAAAATACCTGTGAAATAAATGTAAACCTAACATTAAACTATAAATTAACCTAACATAACTAATCTAATAAAATAAAAATAACTACCAATTAAAATATCTAAATTACACATTTAAAAAAACCTAACACTAAGAAAGAAAATTAAAAATCTAAATTACAACTACAAAAAGCAAATCCTACGAAAAATCTAAGTTTACCACAAATAATTAACACTAAAATCACAAAAAAATAAAAAAACACTAAGATTACAAAAAAATAAACAAAATTATCCAAAATAAAAACAATTACTCCTAATCTAATAGCCCTATAAAAATAAAAAAGCCCCCCCCCCCCCCAAAAAAAATAACACCCCCTAGCCTACAATAAACTACCAATAGCCATTAAAAGGGCCTTTTGTAGGGCATTGCCCTAAAGAAATCAGCTATTTTACCTGTAAAAAAATAAATAATACGAAATGCCCCCAACAGTAAATCCCACCACCCAACCAAACCCCCAAAATAAAAAAAACTTAACTCTAAAAAAACCTAAGCTACCCATTACCCCTAAAGGGGCATTTGTATGGGCATTGCCCTTAAAAGGGCATTTAGCTCTTTTGCTTTGCCCTTAAAGGGGCATTTAGCTCTTTTTCAAAGCCCAAATCCCTAAAAAAAAAAAACACCCAAAAAAACAAAACAAAAAAACCTAACATTTACCCCAGAAGATTTACTCACAGTTTCTGAAGTCCGAACATCCATCTCCATCCAGTTGTCGAGGTCTTTATCCAGGCGGCGAGGTCTTCATCTATACTGAGGCGTCTTCTATCTTCATCCCGACGGAGCGGAGACATCCTGGAAGCTGAAGACATCCTGAAGTTGAATACAAGGTAGTCGTTTCAAAATGGCGTAGCTTGCATTCCAATTGGCTGATTTGATTCTTCAAATTCAAATCAGCCAATAGGATGAGAGGTTCTGAAATCCTATTGGCTGTTCAAAACAGCCAATAGGATAAGACCTACTGAAATCCTATTGGCTGATTGCAATTTTAATTTAAAGTTAGGGGGTGTTATGTTTAGGAGTTAATAGTTTAATTTAGTGTTTTGCAATGTGGGGGACCGGAGGTTTAGGGGTTAATAACTTTATTTAGTGGCGGCAATGTCTGGGAGCGGCGGAATAGGGGTTAATAACTTTATTATAGTGGCGTCAATGTCGGGGAGCGGTGGATTAGAGGTTAAAAGCTATTATTAGTGTCGGTGATGTTGGGGAGCGGCGGATTAGGGGTTAATAACTTTATGTGTCAGCGATGTCGGGCGGCAGATTAGGGGTGTTTAGACTTGGGGTTTATGCTAGGGTGTTAGGTTTAAACATAACTTTTTTTTTTCCATAGACATCAATGGGTTTGGGTTACGGCGATCTCCATTCCGCGATCGCAGGTGTTTTTTTCTTCTAACACTCTGCTCTAACACGTTCTGTTGTTGCATACGCAGGACAGACTGATTCAGGGCCATAGTTCTGTTGTTGCATACGCAGGACAGACTGATTCAGGGCCATAGTTCTGTTGTTGCATGCGCAGGACAGACTGATACAGGGCCATAGTTATATTGTTGCATGCGCAGGACAGACTGATTCAGGGCCATAGTTCTATTGTTGCATGCGCAGGACAGACTGATTCAGGGCCATAGTTCTGTTGTTGCATGCGCAGGACAGACTGATTCAGGGCCATAGTTATATTGTTGCATGCGCAGGACAGACTGATTCAGGGCCATAGTTCTGTTGTTGCATACGCAGGACAGACTGATTCAGGGCCATAGTTCTGTTGTTGCATACGCAGGACAGACTGATTCAGGGCCATAGTTCTGTTGTTGCATGCGCAGGACAGACTGATACAGGGCCATAGTTATATTGTTGCATGCGCAGGACAGACTGATTCAGGGCCATAGTTCTATTGTTGCATGCGCAGGACAGACTGATTCAGGGGCACAGTCTGGGTGGTGCATGAGCAGGACAGACTGATTCAGGGGCACAGTCTGGGTGGTGCATGAGCAGGACAGACTGATTCAGGGGCACAGTCTGGTGGGTTAGAAATAGATGAGGAACTAAGAAACATCAAGACAGAGCTCAGTTTGGAATATTCCTATAAATTACAGGATAATTGTTTTAAAGGGACAACCTGTAAAGGGTTTATCTATCTTTTTAAACAATAAAAAAATGGTGTCGACTGTCCCTTTAACAAATCCTGTGATCCAGGGAGCTATTCAGTATTTTACATCTGCTTTATAACATATCAGTTTATTCTGCATATTCCTGTATACAGCCAACCTCTTGCTTTTCGTGACTTCTGATGCTATTACATAAATGTATCTCTGATAACATTTGACACATGCATTATAAATATTGTTACATGTTATCACTGTTTATATTTATTACTCTACATGCAGCTGGTCACATGTGTAGTATTAGATTGTGCATAAGTAAAATAAACATGTTTTATAACACATAATCAGCTCTTTATCCTTAAAGGTACACTGAACCCAAGTTTTTTCTTTCATGATTCAGATATAGAATGCAATTTTAAGTAACTTTCTAATTATCAATTTTTCTTCGTTCTCTTGCTATCTTTATTTTTAAAGCAGGAGTATAAATCTTAGCAGCCAGTCCATTTTAGGTTCAGCACCATGGATAGTGCTTGCTTATTGGAAGCTTACATTTACCCACCAATAAGCAAGCATAACCCAGGCTCTCAACCAAAAATGGGCCAGCTCCTATGCATCACATTCCTGCTTTTTAAATAAAGATAGCATGAGAACAAAGAAAAATTGATAATAGGAGTAAATTAGAAAATTGTTTACAATGGCATACTTTATCATGAAATAAAAAAATGGGTTTAGTGTCCCTTTAATATAAATACAGGAAGAGCTCAGATTATTTCCCATCTCTCATGTTGCCGTTTTCCTTTCTTTTGTAGGTGTCACATTTATAGCATCTAACTCAGTCACTAACGAAGAACAAGATGAACAAATATAGGAAGCAGATAGCAGAGCAGTTCCTGAGTCAGGCCCTGGGCATTATCTGCCTGTTGACCGGAGAGGTGAGAGCTGCTGGGTTAAGTCATGTGACACTGGTCCTATTTACTGTGCTGCTTCTGATACATCAGACCTATTATACTAACCCTAACTTCATCTCACCCAGACTATCTCACTAACCTAAACTTCAGCTTACCCAGATCATCTCACTAACCCTATCTTCATCTCATCCAGACCATCTAGCTAACCCTAACTTAAGCTCACCCAGACCATCACACTAACTCTAACCTCATCTCACCCAGACCATCTTATTAACTCTAACTTCATCTTACCCAGAACATCTCACTAACCCTAACTTCAACTCACCAAGACCATCTCACTAACTCTAACTTCATCTCACCCAGACCATATCACCCATGTCATCGTACTAACCCGGACTTCAGCTCACCCAGGCCGTCGCCCTAACCCCCGACTTCAGCTCACCCAGGCCATCGCCCTAACCTGACTTCAGTTCACCCAGGCCATCTCACTAACCTTAACTTCAGCTTATCCAGGATCCCCTGTACACCATTCCACTGTAAATCCTCCCCAGCATCCCCTGCACAACTATACACTCTAAAACCCAAGGTTGCCTGGAAAACCTTCCACTACTAAACATGTCATCACTGTTAAGCACACAGGATCAACTGTACCTCCCCCAACACCCAGGAACTTCTGCACAACCATCCACTGTAAAACATCCCCCAACACTCAGGGTCTCCTGCACAACCATTCACTGCAAAACCTCCACCAGCACCCAAGGGCTCATGGCCCCTTCACTAAAAATTAAACAACCCTATCACCCAAGCCCCCTCCCGCTGCATGACCCTCCCAGGTCCTACTACATAGCCCCTGTAGCAAATACTTCCTCCAGAACCCCTGCATAATTCCAAAAACACAAACAAATATAAAACACCAGTTCCCAAGGGATACATTGCAGGACCCAAGCATCTGAGGAACCTCCTATCACCAAAGACTCAATTTTATGGTCCCCAAAACAGACCCCCCCTCCCAAACACACACACACACAGGTTATATTTTACATTAATTAATTAATTATACTGCAATGTTTTAATTTTTTATTGAAGCTCATATCCTCAGTCTTCAAACCACTGATGTCCCACAAAGTAATTCAGTCAGTTACGTTACTTTGTGATGATCAAGACTGTGAAGAAAACGCCGTTAATTTAATGAGATTTAGAAGCAAATGAAAACTGGAGAAATGTTAGTCTGGGGAAATAGAGTCTGATGATTTTCTCTTCTATATTTAATAGGAATATGTCGTTGTGAAGAAGAGGCCCTCACACAGCAGCATTAATCAGCTGAAAGGAGAGGTGAGCACTTCTGGGGAATGTAACATTATTATATCAGAGTCAGGTGACAGTGTCTCTATTTACTGACGCATCTGGCCCTGTGTGTGTTTCCTACCTTCTGTCTGTGTCTCTGTATGTTCTCAGTAACATTATCCCCCAACAGCAGCATTCACCAGCTGAGAGGAGAGGTGAGCACTGCTGGGGAATGTAACATTATATCAGAGTCAGGTGACAGTGTCTCCCTTTACTGACGCATCTGGTCCTGTGTGTATTTCCTACCTTCTGTCTGTGTCTCTGCATGTTCTCAGTAACATTATCACCCAACAGCAGCAATTCACCAGCTGAGAGGAGAGGTCAGTACTGCTGGGGAATGTGACATTATACCAGAGTCATGTGACAGTGTCTCCCTTTACTGACGCATCTGGCCCTGTGTGTATTTCCTACCTTCTGTCTGTGTCTCTGCATGTTCTCAGTAACATTATCACCCAACAGCAGCATTCACAATCTGAGAGGAGAGGTGAGTACTGCTGGAGAATGTAACATTATACCAGAGTCATGTGACAGTGTCTCCCTTTACTGACGCATCTGGTCCTGTGTGTATTTCCTACCTTCTGTCTGTGTCTCTGCATGTTCTCAGTAACATTATCCCCCAACAGCAGCAATTCACCAGCTGAGAGGAGAGGTGAGTACTGCTGGGGAATGTGACATTATACCAGAGTCATGTGACAGTGTCTCCCTTTACTGACGCATCTGGCCCTGTGTGTATTTCCTACCTTCTGTCTGTGTCTCTGCATGTTCTCAGTAACATTATCACCCAACAGCAGCATTCACAATCTGAGAGGAGAGGTGAGTACTGCTGGAGAATGTAACATTATACCAGAGTCATGTGACAGTGTCTCCCTTTACTGACGCATCTGGTCCTGTGTGTATTTCCTACCTTCTGTCTGTGTCTCTGCATGTTCTCAGTAACATTATCCCCCAACAGCAGCAATTCACCAGCTGAGAGGAGAGGTGAGCACTGCTGGGGAATGTATCAGAGGCAGGTGACAGTGTCTCCCTTTACTGCCCATCTGGCCCTGTGTGTATTTCCTACCTTCTGTCTGTGTCTCTGCATGTTCTCAGTAACATTATCACCCAACAGCAGCATTCACCAGCTGAGAGGAGAGGTGAGCACTGCTGGGGAATGTATCAGAGGCAGGTGACAGTGTCTCCCTTTACTGCCCATCTGGCCCTGTGTGTATTTCCTACCTTCTGTCTGTGTCTCTGCATGTTCTCAGTAACATTATCACCCAACAGCAGCATTCACCAGCTGAGAGGAGAGGTGAGCACTGCTGGGGAATGTATCAGAGGCAGGTGACAGTGTCTCCCTTTACTGCCCATCTGGCCCTGTGTGTATTTCCTACCTTCTGTCTGTGTCTCTTCATGTTCTCAGTAACATTATCACCCAACAGCAGCATTCACCAGCTGAGAGGAGAGGTGAGCACTGCTGGGGATGTAACATTATACATAGTGATGCCCTTTACTGATGCATCTGGCCCTGTGTGTGTATTTCCTACCTTCTGTCTGTGTCTCTTCATGCTCTCAGTAACATTATCCTGGCTTTGTCAGTAAAAGTGTGTGACAGAACCAGTATCTGAATAAAGCAGTTTTATTGCAACCTGTGCGGCTACTTTTTGTATTTACTGTTATTACTGGGGTTCCTGGAGGGATCCTGTAGTCTGCACGCAGAGATTGCTGACACATGTGCTGACCATATTTATATCTGCAGAACCAGTCCCTTTCTCAGTGCTAAGGCTCTGATATTCAAAGGTTCTCCAGCTTAGAGAGAAATTGCAGTTCACACTTCAGTGTCTGTACTCACTGAATAGTCAATAGAAAAAGGGCAGAACTCTCCAGCACTTGTGAGATCTCTCTCATTTCTATATATGGTGGAGAGACAAGCCCAGTGCAATACAGCACTGCATGATATGAGAGTTTAGTTACACTATGTGCATTGTACTTTAGATTGGGTCCTTTCAGTATTATTGCAATTAAAGGGACAGTCAAGTCCAAAATAATGTTTTATGATTCAGATAGGGCATGTCATTTTAAACAATTTTCCAATTTACTTTTATCACCAATTTTGCTTTGTTCTCTTGGTATTCTTAGTTGAAAGCTAATCCTAGGAGGCTCCTATGCTAATTTTTTATACCTTGAAGGCCGTCTCTTATCTAAATGCATTTTGAAAGGTTTTTCACCACTAGAGGGTGTTAGTTCATGTGTGTCATATAGATAACATTAAGCTCATGCATGTGGAGTTACCTAGGAGTTAGCACTGATTGGCTAAAATTCAAGTCTGTCAAAAGAACTGAAATAAGGGTGCAGAGGCTTAGATACAAGTTAATCACAGAAGTTAAAAGTTTACTATTATAACTGTGTTGGTTATGCAAAACTGGGGAATGGGTAAAAAAAGGGCTTATTTATCTTTATAAACAATAAAAAATTCTAGTGTTGACTGTCCCTTTATAGGGACACTGAACCCAATTTTTTTCTTTCATGATTCAGATAGAGCATGCAATTTTAAGCAACTTTGTAATTTACTCCTATTATTATTTTTCTTCGTTCTCTTGCTATCTTTACTTGAAAAAGAAGGCATCTAAGCTAAGGAGCCAACCAATTTTTGCTTCAGACCTTGGACAGCACTTGTATATTGGTGGGTGAATTTATCCACCAATCAGCAAGAACAAAACAGGTTGTTTACCAAAAATGGGCCGCCATCTAAAAGTACATTCTTGCTTTTGAAATAAAGATACCAAGAGAATGAAGACAATTTGATAATAGGAGTAAATGAGAAAGTTGCTTAAAATTGCATGCTCTATCTGAATCACAAAAGAAAAAAATTGGGTTCAGTGTCCCTTTAAGCTTTGAACTTTCTCATTTATATATATATTTTTTTTGTCATTAGGGTTTGTATTTTATTTCATATCTTCTTTCAAATAATATTTTATTGAGGATGACCATACAAACAAATTATATTATTCTGACCATGAATAATGCTTTCCGTACATTACAATATGCAAACCAAACATACGGCCAGATTACTATTTTTGCGTTATGAGCGGCTTGGTAATAACTTGCAAGTTATTGCCACCGCTCACCTTAAATAGCACTGCTATTACAGGTTTTCCAAAAACCTGCGTTAGCGGGCAATATGGTTGCGTTGAGCACCATACCGCACATAAATACCAGCGCTGCTTTGATCTGGTTTTACGTGCTCATGCACAATTTCCCCATAGACATCAATGGGGAGAGCGGGCTAAAAAAAAGCCTAACACCTGCAATAAAGTAGCGTAAACATCTGTAACGCAGCACTATTGATTCCTATGGGGAAAGAAAATTTATGTTTACACCTAACACCCTAACATAAACCCTGAGTCTAAACACCCCTAATCTGCTGCCCCTGATATCGCCGACACCTACATTACACTTATTAACCCCTAATCTGCCACCCCCGACATCGCCGCTACCTACATTACACTTATTAACCCCTAATCTGCTGCCCCAAACATCGCCACTATACTAAAGTTATTAACCCCTAAACCTCCTGGCCTCCCACATCACTAACACTAAGTCTAACCCTAACACCCCTAACTTAAATATAATTAAAATAAATAAAAAATACAAATTACTATCATTAACTAAATAATTCCTATTTAAAACTAAATAAATACTTACCTATAAAATAAACCCTAAGCTAGCTACAATATAACTAATAGCTACAGCTAAGTTTGTATTTATTTTAACTAGGTAGATTAGTTAGTAAATAGTTATTAACTATTTACTAGCTACCTAGTTAAAATAAATACAAATTTACCTGTAAGATAAAACCTAACCTGTCTTACACTAACACCTAACATTACACTAAAATTAAATAAATTACATTAATTAAATACAATTAACTAAATTACAAAAAAATCCCACTAAATTACAAAATATAAAAAAGAAATGATCAAATATTTAAACTAATTACACCTAATCTAATAGCCCTATCAAAATAAAAAAGCCCCCCCAAAATAAAAAAACCCTAGTCTAAACTAAACTGCCAATAGCCCTTAAAAGGGTATTTTGCGGGGCATTGCCCCAAAGAAGTCGGATCTTTTACCTGTAAAAAAAAAAATACAAACAACCCCCAACAGTAAAACCCACCACCCACACAATCAACCCCCCCAAAAAAACTACGTAAAAACCTAAGCTCCCCATTGCCCTGAAAAGGGCATTTGGATGGGCATTGCCCTTAAAAGGGCATTTAGCTCTTTTTCGTTCCCCAAAGTCCCTAAGCTAAAAATAAGACCCACCCAAGAAACCCTTAAAAAAACCTAACACTAACCCCCAAAGATCCACTTACAGTTTTTGAAGACCGGACATCCATCCTCATCCAATTGGGCAGAAGTCCTCATCAAAGCGGCAAGAAGTCCTCAATAAAGCCGGGAGAAGTCTACATCCAAGCGGCAAGAAGTCGTCCTCAAGGCGGGCAGAAGTCATCATCTAGACGGCATCTTCAATCTTCATCCTTCCAACGCGGAGTGGCTCCATCTTCAAGACATGCAGCGCAGAGCATCCTCTTCTTTCGACTCCTCTTGAAGAATTAAGTTTCCTTTAAATGACATCATCCAAGATGGCGTCCCTTGAATTCCGATTGGCTGATAGAATTCTATCAGCCAATCGGAATTAAAGTCTAAAAAATCCTATTGGCTGATGCAATCAGCCAATAGGATTGAGCTTCAATCCTATTGGCTGATCCAATCAGCCAATAGGATTGAGCTTGCATTCTATTGGCTGTTCCAATCAGCCAATAGAATGCAAGCTAAATCCTATTGGCTGATTTCATCAGCCAATAGGATTTTTTACCCTTTAATTCCGATTGGCTGATAGAATTCTATCAGCCAATCGAAATTCAAGGGACGCCATCTTGGATGACGTCATTTAAAGGAAACTTCATTCTTCAAGAGGAGTCGAAAGAAGAGGATGCTCCGCGCCGGATGTCTTGAAGATGGAACCGGTCTGCGTCGGAAGGATGAAGATAGAAGATGACGTCTGGATGAAGACTTCTGCCCGCCTTGAGGATGACTTCTTGCCGCTTGAATGAAGACGTCTCCCAGCTTCGTTGAGGACTTCTTGCCACTTCGATGAGGACTTCTGCCCGCTTGGATAAGGATTGATGTCCGGTCTTCAAAAACTGTAAGTGGATCTTCGGGAGTTAGTGTTAGGTTTTTTTAAGGGTTTCTTGGGTGGGTTTTATTTTTAGCTTAGGGACTTCAGGCAACAAAAAGAGCTAAATGCCCTATTAAGGGCAATGCCCATCCAAATTCCCTTTTCAGGGCAATGGGGAGCCTAGGTTTCTTTCATGTAATTGGCAAGAGTCCATGAGCTAGTGACATATGGGATATACAATCCTACCAGGAGGGGCAAAGTTTCCCAAACCTCAAAATGCCTATACATACACCCCTCACCACACCCACAATTCAGTTTTTACAAACTTTGCCTCCTATGGAGGTGGTGAAGTAAGTTTGTGCTAAGATTTCTACGTTGATATGCGCTTCTCAGCATTTTTGAAGCCCATTTCCTCTCAGAGTACAGTGAATGTCAGAGGGATGTGAAGGGAGTATCATCTATTGAATGCAATGGTTTTTCTCATGGGGAGCTATTTCATAGGTTCTCTGTTATCGGTCGTAGAGATTCATCTCCTACCTCCCTTTTCAGATCGACGATATACTGTCATATTCCATTACCTCTACTGATAACTATTTCAGTACTGGTTTGGGTTTCTGCTATATGTGGATGGGTGTCTTCAGGTAAGTATGTTTTCATTACTTAAGACACTCTCAGCTATAGTTTGGCACTTTATGTATTTATATAAAGTTTTAAATATATGTATTGTACTTATATTTGTCATGATTCAGGTTTCAGTATATTTCCTTTTGCAGACTGTCAGTTTCATATCTGGGAAATGCATTTTTTAGAAAATGTATTTCTTACCTGGGGTGTAGTCTTTTTCAATTGACTGTCATTTTCAAATTTGCGGGCAGAATTAGGCTTGCGATGGCGCAAAATGCTAAAGTTTATTGCGTCATTCTTGGCGCAAGATTTTTTGCCGCAAAGTTACTTTAGTTGATGCAAATTCGTCATTTCCGGCGTCTTAGTTGACGCCTGGGTCCTTTCACAAGGTTGCATCATCTATGACGCGAGTGTGTCGTTTCCGGACGTTTTTGGTGCCAAAAAATATTTTTCTGTTTGTTGTGCGTCATACTTGGCGCCAAATATTTTCATTATTTTAGACCCCATTCCTATTTGCCTCTTGCCTTTTTTCTGTGTCAGAGGGCTATTCTGTTTGCATTTTTTCCCATTCCTGAAACTGCCATATAAGGAAATTGATAATTTTGCTTTATATGTTGTTTTTTTCTCTTACATTTGCAAGATGTCTCAATCTGATCCTGTCTCAGAATTCACTGTTGGATCCCTGCTGCCTGATAACAGTTCTACCAAAGTTAAGTGCATTTGTTGTAAACTTTTGGAGATTATACCTCCAGCTGTGGTTTGTAATAGTTGTCATGATAAACTTTTACATGCAGAAAATGTATCCATCAGTAGTAGTTCATTACCTGTTGCTGTTCCCTCAACATCTAATGCACAAGATATACCTGTAAATTTAAAATAATTTATTTCTGATTCTATTCTGAAGGCTTTGTCTGCCATTCCGCCTTCTAATAAACGTAAAAGGTCTTTTAAAACTTCTCATAAGGTTGATGACATTTCAAATGACCAGCAACATACTGAATTATCCTTCTCTGATGAGGTTCTATCTGATTCAGAAGATCCTGCCTCAGATATTGACACTGATAAATCCTCTTATTTATTTAAATTGGATTATATTCGTTCTTTGTTAAAAGAAGTGTTGATTACTTTGGATATGGAGGAAACTAGTCCTCTTGATATGAAAACTAGTAAATGTTTAAATTCTGTTTATAAACCTCCTGTGGTTTTTCCAGTTCCTGATGCTATTTCTGATATGATTTCTAAGGAATGGAATAAGCCTGGTACTTCTTTTATTCCTTCGTCAAGTTTAAAAAATGGTATCCTTTGCCAGAAGTTAGATTGGAGTTGTGGGAAAAGATCCCCAAAGTTGATGGGGCTATCTCTACTCTTGCTAAATGTACTACTATTCCTACGGATGATAGTACTTCTTTTAAAGATCCTTTAGATAGGAAACTTGAATCTTATCTAAGGAAAGCTTATTTATATTCAGGTCATCTTCTTGGGCTTGCAATTTCTTTGGCTGATGTTGCAGCTGCTTCAACTTTTTGGTTGGATACTTTAGCGTAACAAGTATCGGATCATGATTTGTCTAGCATTGTTAAGTTGATTCAACATGCTAATAATTTAATTTGTGATGCCATTTTTGATATTATCAACATTGACGTTAAATCTATGTCTTTAGCTATTTTAACTAGAAGAGCTTTGTGGCTCAAATCTTGGAATGCTGATATGACTTCTAAGTCCAGATTGCTATCTCTTTCTTTCCAAGGTAATACATTATTTGGTTCTCAGTTGGATTCAATCATTTCAACTGTTACCGGGGGGAAGGGAGTTTTTTTGCCTCAGGATAAAAAAACCTAAGGGTAAATATAAAGCTTTTAACCGTTTTCGTTCCTTTCGACAAAATAAGGAACAGAAACCTAATCCTTCCCCCAAGGAATCTGCTTCCAATTGGAAGCCTTCTTCAAATTGGAATAAATCCAAGCCATTTAAGAGATCAAAGCCAGCCCCCAAGTCCGCATGAAGGTGCGGCCCTCATTCCAGCTCAGCTGGTAGGGGGCAGATTAAAAATTTTCAAAGATGTTTGAATCAATTTGGTCCAAAATCATTGGATTCAGAGTATTATCTCTCAGGGGTACAGAATAGGATTCAGAGTAAGACCGCCTGTGAGATTTTTTCTCTCACGCATTCCGGTAAACCCAGTAAAGGCTCAGGCTTTTTTGAAGTATGTTTCAGACCTGGAATTATCAGGGGTAATCATGCCAGTTCCGTTTCTGGAACAGGGTCTGGGGTTTTATTCAAATCTATTCATTGTCCCAAAGAAAGAAAATTCATTCAGACCAGTTTTGGATCTAAAGATTTTGAATCGATATGTAAGAGTACCAACTTTCAAAATGGTGACTATAAGTACTATGCTGCCTTTTGTTCAGCAATTGCATTTTATGTCCACAATAGACTTACTGGATGCATATCTTCATATTCCGATTCATCCAGATCACTATCAGTTCCTGAGATTCTCTTTTCTAGACAAGCATTACCAATTTGTTGCTCTTCCTTTTGGCCTAGCGACAGCTCCAAGAATCTTTTCAAAGGTTCTAGGTGCCCTACTCTCTGTAATCAGAGAGCGGGGTATTGCGGTATTTCCTTATTTGGACGATATCTTGGTACTGCTCAGTCTTTACGTTCTGCAGAATCTCACACAAATCAACTAGTGTTGTTTCTTCGAATACATGGTTGGAGGATCAATTTACCAAAAAGTTATTTGATTCCTTAGACAAGTGTAACCTTTTTAGGTATCCAGATAGATTCAGTTTCCATGACTTTGTCTCTAACAGACAAGAGACGTTTGAAATTGGTTGCAGCTTGTCGTAACCTTCAGTCTCAGTCATTCCCTTCAGTAGCTATGTGCATGGAAGTTTTAGGTCTCATGATTGCAGCATCGGACGCGATCCCCTTTGCTCGTTTTCATATGAGACCTCTCCAGCTTTGTATGCTGAACCAATGGTGCAGGGATTATACAAGGATATCACAACTAATATCCTTAAATCCCAATGTTCGACTTTCTCTGACTTGGTGGTTAGATCACCATTGTATAATTTTAGGGGCCTCTTTCGTCTGTCCAACCTGGACTGTGATCACAACAGATGCTAGTCTTTCGGGTTGGGGAGCTGTTTGGGGATCTCTGACAGCACAAGGATTTTGGAAATCTCATGAGGCGAGATTACTAATCAATATTTTGAAACTCTGTGCGATTCTCAGGGCTCTTCAATTTTGGCCTCTGTTGAAGAGAGAACCGTTCATTTGTTTTCAGGCAGACAATGTCACAACTGTGGCATATGTCAATCATCAGGGTAAGACTCACAGTCCCCAAGCTATGAAAGAAGTATCTTGGATACTTGTTTGGGCGGAATCCAGCTCCTGTCTAATTTCTGCGGTTCATATCCCAGGTATAGACAATTGGGAAGCGGATTATCTCAGTCGTCGGACTTTACATCCGGGAGAATGGTCTATCCACTCAGATGGGTTTTCTCAAATTGTTCAGATATGGGGACTTCCAGAAATAGATCTGATGGCATCTCATCTAAACAAAAAACTTCCCAGGTACCTGTTCAGGTCCAGGGATCCTCAGGCGGAAGCAGTGTATGCATTGACACTTCCTTGGTGTTATCAACCTGCTTATATTTTCCCGCCTCTAGTTGTTCTTCCAAGAGTGATCTCCAAGATCATCATGGAGCAAACGTTTGTGCTGCTGGTAGCTCAGCATGGCCTCACAAGTTTTGGTATGCAGATCTTGTTCGGATGTCCAGTTGCCAACCTTGGCCACTTCCACTAAGGCCAGAGCTTTTATATTAAGGTCCATTTTTCCATCAGGATCTCAAATCATTAAATTTGAAGGTATGGAGATTGAAAGCTTAGTGCTTAGTCATAGAGGTTTCTCAGACTCAGTGATTAATACTATGTTGCAGGCTCGTAAATCTGTTTCTAGAAAGATTTATTATCGAGTTTGGAAGACTTACATTTCATGGTGTTCTTTTCATAAATTCTCTTGGCATTCTTTTAGAATTCCTAGAATTTTACAGTTTCTTCAGGATGGTTTGGATAAAGGTTTGTCTGCAAGTTCCTTTTTTAGGTAGTTTTTTTTTGGGGGGGGGTTGATTGTGTGGGTGGGGGTTTTTACTGTTGGGGGGTTGTTTGTATTTTTTTTTACAGGTAAAAGCTGATTTCTTTGGGGCAGTGCCCAGCAAAAGGCCATTTTAAGGGCTATTGACAGTTTAGTTTAGGCTAGGGTTTTTTCTTAATTTTGGGGGGCTTTTTTATTTTGATAGGGCTATTAAATTAGGTGTAATTAGTTTAAATATTTATTTTTTCTAATTTACTGTTTTTTTTTTGTAATTTAGTTAATTGTATTTAATGTAATTTATTTAATTTTAGTGTAATGTTAGGTGTTAGTGTAAGACAGGTTAGGTTTTTTTGCGATGCGGGAGGACCTGGGTTTAGGGGTTAATAGGTAGTTTATGGGTGTTAGTGCACTTTGTAACACTTTAGTTATGAGTTTTATGCTACAGATTTGTAGAGCAAAACCCATAACTACTGACTTTAGATGGCGGAACGATTCTTGTCTGTATAGGCTGTACCGCTCACTTTTTGGCCTCCCAGGCAAAACTCGTAATACCGGCACTATGGAAGTCCCATTGAAAAAGGACTTTTTGAAAGGTGCGGTAGTTACGTTGCGTTACGGCCAAAAAGGTGTGTGGTACAGCTATACCTACAAGACTCGTAATAGCAGCGGTAGTGAAAAAGCAGCGTTATGAGCCATAACGCAAAACTCGTAATCTGGCCAATTGTATACAATATAAATAAAATACCTAATTATGCACATTATTGTCTAATCAGGATGTCTTGATTCCTCATTTTAAAGATAGGTAATAACTTAAGGTTATAGCTATTAGACTGCCTACGAAGGGGCTTCTGATGTAGGGAAAACCTATGTGCATGATAGCTACCTTTTGTGCCCAGCCGGGCTTAGAACATGATGCAAAGGGGGGGGGGGGGGAATCATAAAGGAAATAACATAAGACAAAAAAATAACAATAAAAAAAAAGTACAACATTGTAAAAGTTATCAGATGAAAAATTAACAAACACTATCTAATGGTAAGATAGCAACCTCTCATGCCTTAACCAAATACCAGGTTTCAACTTTTGGGATATAGGAAAAGGAGAAGTATAAGGGAGAAAAAAAGGGGGGGGGGTTTAGTCAGTGAATAGGGTGTCCCAAGATAACCAGATCTCATGGTAAAGGTCTTATTTATTATTGTCTCTAAATACATAGAGTTCCAGTTCCATTTTTCTGATGTAGTCCACTATAGTCAAAATCTGCACCAAAGAAGGTGGGGTGGTCTGCTTCCAGTTTGTAGCAATTGCTAACTTGGTTACTGTCAATAGGTAAGTCATTAGGTATTTGTCTGGAGATCTGGCGTCTTAATGTGTATGAGGCCTACAGCTGGGTGCTTCAATACAGGTATTTGGAGTCTGTGCAAGAGATTAAATACAGAGCTCCACAGCCCTCTAATCTTGGGGCACTCCCACCATACATGTGCGTTTGTGCCTAAATGGCCACATTCTCTCCAACATAAGGGTGAGGAAGAACAAAATATTCTATGAAAAGTGGTAGGAACCAAGTGCCAACAGACTAAAATGGTTTAATATAATTCCCAGAGTGTAAAATTTGTTTAGTTTTTATAATCTCCCTAAACCAAACCTCCGCCTCTCAACAAAATGTAAGTCTCTCTCCCATGCCAGGAATTGACTATGTTTCTCGAAATCTCTTGGAGATACCAACTCACGATATTGAATAGAAAGCAAGCCTCTAATGGGTTTACCCAGTTTCCATCTATCTCATTTATATTTTAATACATTTAGATTTAGCTCTAGCAGGGATTTTACAAATTCTGATTATGTTTTGAAAGTTTCTGTGTTACTTTAGCAAATTAATATCATACTTTGTTTATTTCTATTTATATATGCAAATTACATTGCACCTTGAATTTGCTGGATTGCAAACTAAATCTGACACTTTTTCAGAAAGTGGGAGAAAGAGGGCAGTTTCCTGGGCTGAACAGGGGAGTTCCCAGGGTTTGTCTGAAGCTCTCTCACAAGTCTTGTGACATTTTGTAAGCATTTTAAACAAGCTGGTCCCGCTGATTTGTCTCACCAGCTGTACGCAGGTGACGTTTTCTCAAAATTTACAATACACTTATTTTAACTAACAAAAAAAATAATATATACTAAAATATAGACAAAAGCAAGTTAAAATGTAGTGAAAACATTTCAGTTTAAGCAATCGGAGCCTTTATATGAGCCCCAAGGTTTCTCCAGTTAACTTCTCTCTCCCATGTGAAATTATGTATCCCAGAGAGCATCATTACTTTCTATGGAAGGCATCTCTCACCTCTCTGGGATTTCCTGGTTCCTTCCCTTTTCTTAGAAAATTTCTGTGAGTTCTGCCTCTGCTCTATAAACAGAATCTGCAAGACCACTAAATACACTGCTATACACAATATAAAATACAAAATGGAAAGTGCAAATTTTAAATGTAATATTGTTTAATCTAAAGTGCAAAGTTATATAAAATAGAAAGCACAAGGTGTAAATGCAGCAGAACTGTCATGTCATGCAGTGCTATATTGCACTGGGCTTGTCTATATTTCACATATAGAAATGCAGGGAATGCCCCTTGGAGAAGTAAAGCAAAATCTGCCTTTTGAAAATTTCACTAGGGATCTTGCAGTGCTGGAGGATCATTTTAGAGCATCTCACCTGAGCAGGGCCTGAATGAGTTGTGTGTGTTTCAGGTGCCTATAAAGTGTGATGATGTTGCTGTGTATTTCTCTATGGAGGAGTGGGAGTATATAGAGGGACACAAGGAGCTTTACAACGACATCATGATGGAGACTCACCAAGCACTAAGGGCTATGGAGATCCCAAGAAATGAGAGCTCAGGTAACGCTGTGTAGTAATAAATATCTCACTCAGGAAATGCACATAGACTACAGACGTGACAGACAGAAAGTAAATCTACATTGAATGAGTCATGTGTGATCTAATGAGCTGTCTGATTTATAACTTTAGTTTTTTACTCAACAAAAATAATAAAAACACATTTAAAGGGTAAAGAGGGATTCATGTTAAATGCCTTTTTCTCCTGTTAAGTGTAGTCAGTCCACGGGTCATCCGTTACTTATGGAATATTTCTCTTCCTAACAGGAAACTGCAAGAGAATTACCCAGCAGAGCTTGCTATATAGCTCCTCCCCTCACCTGTCATACTCAGTCATTCTCTTGCAGCCTAACTAGATAGGAAGCTGTGAGAGATCTGTGGTGTTTTTTAACTTAGTTTATTTCTACAATCAAAAGTTTGTTATTTTTAAATGGCACCGGAGTGTGCTGTTTATTCTCAGGCAGCTTTAGAAGAAGAATCTGCCTGGGTTTTTTTCTATGGTCTTAGCAGACGTAACTAAGACCCACTGGCTGTTCTCATCTGAGGTGTGAGGTAACTTCAGAGAAGGGGAATAGCATGCAGGGTCCCCCTGCAACAAATAGGTATGTGCAGTAAATTATTTTCTGAGGAATGGAATTGACTGAGAAAATACTGCTGATGCCATTGTAAAGTAAGTTCAGCCTTAAATGCAGCGATAGCGACTGGTATCAGGCTGATGTGTGTGTGTGTGTGCACTGAATGTATTTTCTAAGGAATGGAATTGACTCTGAAAATACTGTAAATACTGAAATAATGTATGAGCCTTAACTGCAGTAAAAGCGACTGGTAGCAGGCTTATTAATAATAATACATAACTTTCAAATGTATGTTTAAAACGTTTACTGGCATGTTAATCGTTTTTTGTGAGGTACTTGGTGATAAAACTTATTGGGGCTTGATTTTTACCACATGGCCATTTTTGTTTTCTGCATAGAAACAGTTTCTGAGCTTCCCCACTGTTGTAATATGAGTGGGAGGGGCCTATTTTAGCACTTTTTTGCACAGTAAAAATTCAGTCACAATCTGTCTACTTCATCCTCCATGATCCAGATCGTCTCTAGAGAGCTCAGGGGTCTTCAAAATCCATTTTGAGGGAGGTAATCAGTCACAGTAGTCCTGTGACAGTGTATTTGACTGTGAGAAAAACGTTAATTATATAATTGTTATTCGTTTTTGGGTACTAAGGGGTTAATCATCCATTTGCTGGTGGGTGCAATCCTTTGCTAACTTAATACATTTACTGTGAAAATTTGGTTGCTATAACTATTTTTGTTCATTGTTATTTCAACTGTGTCAGTTTTTCTGTGCTTCTTAAAGGCACAGTAACGTTTTTTATATTGCTTGTAAATTAATTTTGAAAAGTATTTCCAAGTTTGCTAGTCTCATTGCTAGTTTGTTTAAACATGTCTGACTTAGATGAATCTCTTTGTTCACTATGTTTAAAGGCCAATGTGGAGCCCAATAGAAATTTGTGTACCAATTGCATTGATGCTACTTTGAATAAAAGTCAATCTTTACATGTAAAGAAATTATCACCAGACGACGAGGGGGAAGTTATGCCGACTAACTCTCCTCACATGTCAGTACCTGCGCCTCCCGCTCAGGAGGTGCGTGATTTTGTGGCGCCAAGTACATCAGGGAGGCCCTTACAAATCACTTTGCAAGACATGGCTACTGTTATGACAGAAGTATTATCTAAGTTGCCAGATTTAAGAGGCAAGCGCGATAGCTCTGGGTTAAGGATAGAGCGCGCGGATGAGATGAGAGCCATGTCAGATACTGCGTCACAGTTTGCAGAACGTGAGGACGGAGAGCTTCATTCTGTGGGTGACGGATCTGATCCAGGGAGACTGGATTCAGAGATTTCCAATTTTAAATTTAAGCTAGAGAACCTCCGCACATTGCTAGGGGAGGTATTAGCGGCTCTGAATGATTGTAACACGGTTGCAATTCCAGAGAAATTATGTAGGTTGGATAAATACTATGCGGTACCGGTGTATACTGACGTATTTCCTATACCAAAAAGGCTTACAGAGATTATTAGCAAGGAGTGGGATAGACCTGGTGTGCCTTTTACCCCTCCTCCCATATTTAGGAAAATGTTTCCTATTGACGCCACCACACGAGACTTATGGCAGACGGTCCCTAAGGTGGAGGGAGCAGTTTCTACTTTAGCTAAGCGTACCACTATCCCGGTGGAGGATAGTTGTGCCTTTTCAGATCCAATGGATAAAAAATTAGAGGGTTACCTTAAGAAAATGTTTGTTCAACAAGGTTTTATTTTACAGCCCCTTGCATGCATTGCGCCTGTCACTGCTGCGGCAGCATTCTGGTTTGAGTCTCTGGAAGAGGCCATTCGCTCAGCTCCATTGGATGAAATAATGAACAAGCTTAAAACACTTAAGCTAGCTAACGCATTTGTTTCTGATGCCGTTGTGCATTTAACCAAACTTACGGCTAAGAACTCCGGATTCGCCATCCAAGCGCGTAGAGCGCTATGGCTTAAATCCTGGTCAGCTGACGTGACTTCTAAATCTAAATTGCTTAATATTCCTTTCAAAGGGCAGACCTTATTCGGGCCCGGCTTGAAAGAAATTATTGCTGACATTACGGGAGGTAAGGGCCATGCTCTACCTCAGGACAGGGCCAAATCAAAGGCCAAACAGTCTAATTTTCGTGCCTTTCGTAACTTCAAGGCAGGAGCAGCATCAACTTCCTCCGCTCCAAAACAGGAAGGAGCTGTTGCTCGTTACAGGCAGGGCTGGAAAGTTAACCAGTCCTGGAACAGGGGCAAGCAGGCCAAGAAACCTGCTGCTGCCCCCAAGACAGCATGAAGAGAGGGCCCCCTATCCGGAAACGGATCTAGTGGGGGGCAGACTTTCTCTCTTCGCCCAGGCTTGGGCAAGAGATGTCCAGGATCCCTGGGCGTTTTAGATCATATCCCAGGGATATCTCCTGGACTTCAAGACTTCTCCTCCACGGGGGAGATTTCATCTTTCAAGGTTATCAGCAAACCAAACAAAGAAAGAGGCGTTTCTACGCTGTGTACAAGACCTCTTACTAATGGGGGTAGTCCACCCAGTTCCGCGGATGGAACACGGGCAGGGATTCTATTCAAATCTATTTGTGGTTCCCAAAAAAGAGGGAACCTTCAGACCAATCTTGGACTTAAAAATCCTAAACAAATTTCTAAGAGTTCCATCATTCAAAATGGAGACTATTCGAACCATCCTTCCCATGATCCAAGAGGGTCAGTACATGACCACGGTGGACTTAAAGGATGCCTACCTTCACATACCGATTCACAAGGACCATTACCGGTATTTGAGATTTGCCTTCCTAGACAGGCATTACCAGTTTGTAGCTCTTCCCTTCGGATTAGCTACGGCTCCAAGAATCTTTACAAAAATTCTGGGATCACTTCTGGCGGTACTAAGACCGCGAGGCATAGCGGTGACTCCGTACCTAGACGACATTCTGATACAAGCGTCAAGTTTTCAAACTGCCAAGTCTCATACAGAGATAGTTCTGGCATTTCTGAGGTCGCATGGGTGGAAGGTGAACGTGGAAAAGAGTTCTCTATTACCACTTACAAGAGTTCCCTTTCTAGGGACTCTTATAGATTCTGTAGAGATGAAAATTTACCTGACAGAGGCCAGGTTATTAAAACTTCTAAATGCTTGCCGTGTCCTTCACTCCATTCCACACCCGTCAGTAGCTCAGTGCATGGAAGTAATCGGCTTAATGGTAGCGGCAATGGACATAGTACCATTTGCACGCCTGCATCTCAGACCGCTGCAATTGTGCATGCTAAGTCAGTGGAACGGGGATTACTCAGATTTGTCCCCCCTACTAAATCTGGATCAAGAGACCAGAGATTCTCTTCTATGGTGGCTCTCTCGGCCACATCTGTCCAAGGGGATGACCTTTCGCAGGCCAGATTGGACGATTGTAACAACAGACGCCAGCCTTCTAGGCTGGGGAGCAGTCTGGAATTCCCTGAAAGCTCAGGGATTATGGACTCAGGAGGAGAAACTCCTCCCAATAAATATTCTGGAGTTAAGAGCAATATTCAATGCTCTCCTAGCTTGGCCTCAGTTAGCAACTCTGAGGTTCATCAGATTTCAGTCGGACAACATCACGACTGTAGCTTATATCAACCATCAAGGGGGAACCAGAAGTTCCCTAGCGATGTTGGAAGTCTCGAAGATAATTCGCTGGGCAGAGTCTCACTCTTGCCACCTGTCAGCGATCTACATCCCAGGCGTGGAGAACTGGGAGGCGGATTTTCTAAGTCGCCAGACTTTTCATCCGGGAGAGTGGGAACTTCATCCGGAGGTCTTTGCTCAACTGGTTCGTCGTTGGGGCAAACCAGATCTGGATCTCATGGCGTCTCGTCAGAACGCCAAGCTTCTTTGTTACGGATCCAGGTCCAGGGACCCGGGAGCGGTGCTGATAGATGCTCTGACAGCCCCTTGGGTCTTCAACATGGCTTATGTGTTTCCACCATTCCCAATGCTTCCTCGTTTGATTGCCAAGATCAAACAGGAGAGAGCTTCGGTGATTCTGATAGCGCCTGCGTGGCCACGCAGGACCTGGTATGCAGACCTAGTGGACATGTCGTCCTGTCCACCGTGGTCTCTGCCTCTGAGACAGGACCTTCTAATTCAGGGTCCTTTCAAACATCCAAATCTAATTTCTCTGAGGCTGACTGCATGGAGATTGAACGCTTGATTCTATCAAAGCGTGGTTTCTCGGAGTCGGTTATTGATACCTTAATACAGGCTAGGAAGCCTGTTACCAGAAAAATTTACCATAAAATATGGCGTAAATATTTACATTTGTGCGAATCCAAGAGTTACTCATGGAGTAAGGTTAGGATTCCTAGGATATTGTCCTTTCTACAAGAGGGTTTAGAAAAGGGCTTATCTACTAGTTCGTTAAAGGGACAGATTTCTGCTCTGTCTATTCTTCTACACAAACGTCTGGCTGAAGTTCCAGACGTTCAGGCTTTCTGTCAGGCTTTAACTAGGATTAAGCCTGTGTTTAAGTCTGTTGCTCCGCGTGGAGCTTAAACTTAGTTCTTAATGTTCTTCAAGGCGTTCCATTTGAACCCCTTCATTCCATTGATATCAAGTTGTTATCTTGGAAAGTTCTGTTTTTGATGGCTATTTCCTCGGCTCGGAGAGTCTCTGAGTTATCTGCCTTACATTGTGATTCTCCTTATCTGATTTTCCATTCAGACAAGGTAGTTCTGCGTACTAAACCTGGGTTCTTACCTAAGGTAGTTACTAACAAGAATATCAATCAAGAGATTGTTGTTCCATCTCTGTGTCCTAACCCTTCTTCAAAGAAGGAACGACTTCTGCATAATCTGGACGTAGTCCGTGCCCTGAAATTCTATTTGCAGGCAACTAAGGATTTTCGTCAAACTTCTTCCCTGTTTGTCGTTTACTCTGGACAGAGGAGAGGTCAAAAGGCTTCGGCTACCTCTCTCTCTTTTTGGCTTCGTAGCATAATACGATTAGCCTATGAGACTGCTGGACAGCAGCCTCCTGAAAGGATTACAGCTCATTCTACTAGAGCTGTGGCTTCCACCTGGGCCTTTAAAAATGAGGCCTCTGTTGAACAGATTTGCAAGGCTGCGACTTGGTCTTCGCTTCACACTTTTTCAAAATTTTACAAATTTGACACTTTTGCTTCCTCGGAGGCTGTGTTTGGGAGAAAGGTACTTCAGGCAGTGGTTCCTTCTGTTTAATGTTCCTGCCTTGTCCCTCCCTTCATCCGTGTACTTTAGCTTTGGTATTGGTATTCCATAAGTAATGGATGACCCGTGGACTGACTACACTTAACAGGAGAAAACATAATTTATGCTTACCTGATAAATTCCTTTCTCCTGTAGTGTAGTCAGTCCACGGCCTGCCCTGTTTTTACGGCAGGTCTAAATTTTAATTAAACTCCAGTCACCACTGTACCCTATGGTTCCTCCTTTCTCGTATGCTTGGTCGAATGACTGAGTATGACAGGTGAGGGGAGGAGCTATATAGCAAGCTCTGCTGGGTAATTATCTTGCAGTTTCCTGTTAGGAAGAGAAATATTCCATAAGTAATGGATGACCCGTGGACTACACTACAGGAGAAAGGAATTTATCAGGTAAGCATAAATTATGTTTTTAGTTGCAACAAAAATAATTTCATATCCATTTAACAAAATCAACTAATTTTACTCTATTAGAATTCACAGGTCACAGTGTTGTAAATCTACACACAGGAGCACATAGAGAAATTGTACAGAATATTCAGCCAGTGAAGACCCCATCAGACGTCTCTACAGGTAACAGATCTATGGCACAATCTGCTGTTAATGTTTATTTACAAAGTGAAAACTCAGATTTAATCTTCACTGATAGTTATGTAAATGATGGACCAGAAGACAGACCAATTACAATAATAAAATATTTATGTGTTGTGTAATATTACTGTATAATCAGATTGTGTGAGATAACTGCACTTTAATCCATATAACCAAAAAACTAATTTTTATTGTTTATTAGAACTAACAGGTCACAGTGATGAAAATATAGACACAGGAGCACATAGAGAACTTGTACAGAATATTCAGCCATCAGATGTCTCTGCAAGTGAGTGATCTATGGTGTAATCTTCACAATTAGAAAACTGAAATAATTTAACCCTATTAATAACTATGTAAATGATGAGCTTCAGTACAGACAGGTTGCAATGATAAAATCTATTTGGTGCACAAACATACCGTGTCTTTCCTTCTCTCTCATCCTTCTATTTAATGCAAATACCACGCACACATATGTCCTCTCTTTTCTCTCTGCTGTATGTGAATAGTAAATACACATGCCCTCTATTCTCTCTCACCCTCTGCTTTATGTGAATAGTACATACACATGCCCTCTCTTCTCTCTCACCCTCTGCTTTATGTGAGTAGTACACACACATGCCCTCTCTTCTCCCTCTGCTGTATGTGAATAGTAAATACACATGCCCTCTATTCTCTCTCACCCTCTGCTTTATGTGAATAGTACATACACATGCCCTCTCTTCTCTCTCACTCTCTGCTTTATGTGAGTAGTACATACACATGCCCTCTCTTCTCTCTCACCCTCTGCTTTATGTGAATAGTACACACACATGCCCTCTTTTCTCTCTCATCCTCTGCTTTATGTGAATAGTACATACACGTGCCCTCTCTTCTCTCTCATCCTCTGCTTTATGTGAATAGTACACACACTTGCCCTCTATTCTCTCTCACCCTCTGCTTTATGTGAATAGTACACACACATGCCCTCTCTTCTCTCTCACCCTCTGCTTTATGTGAATAGTACACACACATTCCCTCTGTTTTCTCTCATCCTCTGCTTTATGTGAATAGTACACACACATGCCCTCTGTTTTCTCTCATCCTCTGCTTTATGTGAATAGTACACACACATGCTCTCTATTCTCTCTCACCCTCTGCTTTATGTGAATAGTACACACACATGCACTCTCTTCTCTCTCATCCTCTGCTTTATGTGAATAGTACACACACTTGCCCTCTATTCTCTCTCACCCTTTGCTTTATGGGAATAGTACATACACATGCCCTCTAGGGGAGTATGCAATGTATAACCCCGCCCCCTATGACGTCACCTATGACGTACAAGAGGGCTCCGCTGCAGAGTAAATCTGTTTAAAAGCCCCAAGGCAGAACATGTTGCACAGTGGTCAGTGTACTTACTTTGTTAAATGGAAGACTGCAGAAGACACAAGTTAGTGTCACTCTGATCCCACAGACCTAGCGGCTTGCAAGCATA
The DNA here is from genome assembly GCF_027579735.1 of Bombina bombina. Classification (NCBI taxonomy): domain Eukaryota; kingdom Metazoa; phylum Chordata; class Amphibia; order Anura; family Bombinatoridae; genus Bombina; species Bombina bombina. The sequence goes on along the minus strand of NC_069502.1, from coordinate 808,134,754 downwards.
CCTAACTGTGTGAGTGCCGCTCTATGCCTCGCGCATGCACAGTTCTACCATTACACGGTAATATGGTGCACATCTGTAACATGGAGCTAACATTCAAGCATGACGCTGTGTCCGGGCAGTGTAGGAGCTGCGTATAGAGATTAGAGTACAATCCGGGGAGCGACATCGATACTGGGGCTGGGTATTTACTACAGCATCTCGGCTTACAGGTAACCTGGAGCGCAGTGGTAACATGGGGCACAGGACAATGCTAGGATGGGTATGAGGGGCTACTTTTTGTAGTTTGCTGGCATCTCTTGGATCTACAATTTAGCTCATTTTTAGTGAGAGGGTTTCTCCTTGCAAATCAGTCACTGCTCCAATGAGTTAACCTGTATTGTGTCTGAGACCTTTTAGATAGCATTGTCCCCTGGTACCGTTTTGCCCCTTGCTCTGAGATGCCCTTTTTACTGCAGACTGAGGCACAGGTAAGTAAAATATTTGGGGCCTGATAATGTTGCTTCTACAGCAAATTTGAGAATACTGGTTTCTAAACTGCTACAGATCTTTATCCAGTACTCATCTAATCCATTTCTGGACTAGTTTTGAAAAGTTTCAGCATTTTGGTCATATTAGGTTTTGGTAATGACATCTGACTAGAGTAGGTAAGACATAAAATGTTCCATGCTTCTGTATGTACTTTGCTAGGGCCTCTGTGGAAGCGCAGACAGCCGGGGGGACAGCAGGTAACACGCAGTGTAAGAACGTGGGTTGATTTTGCACAACTCTAAGTAACCTCTGATCACAAATTAGTTGTAACACAACTGTAAGGTTTCAAAGAGCTGTGTGTCATGTAACAGACAGATGAGTAAAGTTATTTCTCCTGTTAAGTGTGGTCAGTCCACGGGTCATCATTACTTGTGGGATATTTGCTCCTCCCCAACAGGAAGTGCAAGAGGATCACCCAAGCAGAGCTGCTATATAGCTCCTCCCCTCTACGTCACACCCAGTCATTCTCTTGCACCCAACTAATAGATAGGATGTGTGAGAGGACTGTGGTGATTATACTTAGTTTTTATAACTTCGATCAAAAGTTTGTTTTTTTAAAACAGCACCGGAGTGTGTTGTTCCTTCTCAGGGAGAATTTGAAGAAGAATCTACCTGAGTTTCTGTATGATTTTAACCGGAGTAGTTAAGATCATGTTGCTGTTCTCG